>NC_069500.1:1448554354-1448729354 GCF_027579735.1 Bombina bombina | reverse complement strand
TTCTATCTGTTCATTTTCAATGAATATAGTGATGTCTAAAAAATTTATTTCTTTCTTGCTCCATGTATTAGTGAATTTCAAATTCCAATTATTATTGTTGATGTGATGGACAAATTCTTCAAAGTACTTTTCATCTCCGTTCCAGATAATTATGATATCATCAATGAACCTTTTCCATGTGATTATATGTTCCAAGAATGTGTTGTTTCTCCATACGTATTGGTCCTCAAAAGCTCCCATATACATATTGGCAAAACTAGGCGCAAACTTAGTGCCCATTGCTGTGCCAAATTTTTGGAGGAAAATTTTATTTTCAAATGTGAAGTAGTTTTTGGTGAGAATGAAGTTAATTGCTTCCCCAATAAAGGAAATTTGTTCTTTTTTGATATTTGTATCTGATGTCAGAATTTGGTTCACTGCCTTTATACCTTTACTGTGCGGTATGCATGTGTACAGTGCAGTTACATCCAATGTTGCTAATGAATAATTGTTATCCCAACGTATGTCTTTCAATATTGTGAGTAGGTGTGGAGTGTCTCTTAGGTATGACTTAATTGTTGGTACCACGGGTTGTAAAAAATGATCCACATATTCTGATAAATTACTAGTTAAACTGTTTATGCCAGAAATGATTGGGCGCCCTGGAGGGTTATTAATGTCCTTATGCACTTTTGGTAAGTGGTAAAATACTGCGGTTTTTATCATATCTGTCGATAAGAATTTATATTCATCATCGTCCAAAATGTTTTCTCTCTTTGCATTTCTCAGTAGTTGGGCATATTCGTCTGTGAATTGGCTGGTGGGGTCTTTTGGTAATATTTCATAGGTCTCTGTATCTGACAGTATCCTGTTAGCTTCGCTGATATAATCACCTTTGTTTTGTATTACTATAGAACCACCTTTATCAGCCTCTCTAAATACTAGTGTTTCATTTTTACTCAGGTTCTTTAGAATTCTTTCTTCTTTATTTGTCAGATTTTTGTTGTCCAATTTGAATGTTTTACACATTGACTCTAAGTCATTGAGTACTAAGTCTTCAAATAGTGAAATATATTGTCCCTTTGCCTGAGTGGGATAAAATATTGATCTCGGTTTGAACCCGATATGTTTCATGATTCTGTTTGTTTCTAGTTGTGCTGTTGCTTCCGTGTCTAGTGATTCCAATAGATTCAACGTTGGAATATCACTTTGTGTAAGGAAAATTTCATTCAGTGGGTTTGCGTCTGTCGTAGGTTCACTGGTGTCTTTTTGGTCTCTATTTTTCTTTTGAAAATACCGTTGTAGAGTCAGTTTTCTTATATATTTATTGCAGTCCACAAATAGTGAAAAGGCATCTGGTTTCTTGCTAGGGGCGAAGGAGAGGCCTTTTTTAAGCACAGTCTCTTCTTCCCTAGTCAGAATTCTATCTGACAAGTTAAATATTTTTACTAGGTCATTTTCATCAGGGTTTATACTGATTGTTGCCTTGCGTGCCAGTTTTCTCTTCTTAGTTTGTTTCTGTTTACCTGCTCTGCATCCTCTTCCCCACTTTCTTTTCTTCTTTTTTGTGGGGTTGATCTCTGTAGTACTTGAAAATTCTTCTCCTGGTTTTCCACTCAGAGTCTTGGGGGGATGTATGGTCTCTGGAAGGATTCTTTTCTTTCTCTGAGTCCTAAAAAATGCGTCTGTCCTTGCTTCATATTTTGTTGAGTTTTTGTTCTCCATTGGTTATTTGGTTCCTGATACATATCCTGATAATCATTTCTGTGGTTTCTTAGTTCTTTTGGTCTAATAGAGTCTTGGTGGTAATTATTTTCTCTTAAAGAGTAAAAATCCCTATCAGGGAAAAAGTAATTATTATGTGAATTATGATGATGATTGTAATGATGATTGTAATTTTGTTTTCTTGATTCCTCACTATAATTGAAGTTGGACTGGTGTTGTTTGTGGTGGTAATAGTTTTGCTTCCTATTATGATATGAGTAGTTGTTTGCTGGTTTCATTTTTAAAAATGTATTACTGTTTATCTGATTGTGTTTGTCTTTGTTTATATTTGAACAAGTTTGTTGTTCTCTGGGTATGTTTTGGTATTCCCGGTTTTCATTGGTGTGTGTTGTTCTATCTGGAAAAAATCTATTTCTTGTATTACTAAAAACTTCTATATTTGGTGTGTCTGTAGCATCAACAAATTAGTCTCTTTCTGTGTTAATATGTGTTTCCCCCACTTCGATTTTCCTATTATTGATATCTCTTTCAAGTTTTTTCTTTTTCTTTAAAATAGTGTCATATTCCAATTTCTGAGTTCTGCTTTCAATATCTTTATCTAATTGTTGGTAGTACACATCTTCATTGAAGGGTTGTAGTTTCTGTCTAATTTCTTTAATTTCTTTTCCTATTTTCTCTAGGTTCTGTTCTCTATATTTAATTAAAATTTTTATAAAAGTATTTGAGCAGATCTCCATTGCTTCCTCCCATTCTGTGATTAGTTCAATATCGTCTGAATTAAAGATGGGAGTTTTTGTGAGTCTTAAGCCTTTCGGTATTATGTCCAGTTTCTGGTAGTTTTCTAAACCGATTATGTCATTCCAGTTACTCACTTCTAATTTCTTTAATTTTTCTAATCTCCTAAATAAGGCTTTAGGGTTCACTTGTTCTGCAGACATAGTGGTTGGTTCTATTCTTTCGGTGGTGATGGACCATGATCTTTTCTTAGTTTTAATGTCAAAATAGTTGCCAAATGCATAAGTTACCTGTTGGTATTCTTCCATTTTGTTTTTTTAGTTTTTTAGGTAGGGGATGGAGTATTGTTAGGTGTCTGATGAGATTAAATCAGATTGACAAGGGAATAACTGACCAAAACTTTTATTTAGGCTGCTACTATCCAATGGAGGAAAGGTGAACAGGTGATGAGCGAGGGTTTTAGGTAGTTGCGCCACAACAAGAGTAATAGTAGTAATGCAGTGAAATGCTCTAAGAGGATGTCTAGTGCCTGCTGCTATTAGTGATGTCTCATTCCTCCTGAGTGAGACTAAAGGGGTGAAAATTGGAATAGAGTGTGTTCTAATAGCGCTTGCAGAAGAACCAGGAGAAGAATTTTCAAGTACTACAGAGATCAACCCCACAAAAAAGAAGAAAAGAAAGTGGGGAAGAGGATGCAGAGCAGGTAAACAGAAACAAACTAAGAAGAGAAAACTGGCATTCAAGGCAACAATCAGTATAAACCCTGATGAAAATGACCTAGTAAAAATATTTAACTTGTCAGATAGAATTCTGACTAGGGAAGAAGAGACTGTGCTTAAAAAAGGCCTCTCCTTCGCCCCTAGCAAGAAACCAGATGCCTTTTCACTATTTGTGGACTGCAATAAATATATAAGAAAACTGACTCTACAACGGTATTTTCAAAAGAAAAATAGAGACCAAAAAGACACCAGTGAACCTACGACAGACGCAAACCCACTGAATGAAATTTTCCTTACACAAAGTGATATTCCAACGTTGAATCTATTGGAATCACTAGACACGGAAGCAACAGCACAACTAGAAACAAACAGAATCATGAAACATAGCGGGTTCAAACCGAGATCAATATTTTATCCCACTCAGGCAAAGGGACAATATATTTCACTATTTGAAGACTTAGTACTCAATGACTTAGAGTCAATGTGTAAAACATTCAAATTGGACAACAAAAATCTGACAAATAAAGAAGAAAGAATTCTAAAGAACCTGAGTAAAAATGAAACACTAGTATTTAGAGAGGCTGATAAAGGTGGTTCTATAGTAATACAAAACAAAGGTGATTATATCAGCGAAGCTAACAGGATACTGTCAGATACAGAGACCTATGAAATATTACCAAAAGACCCCACCAGCCAATTCACAGACGAATATGCCCAACTACTGAGAAATGCAAAGAGAGAAAACATTTTGGACGATGATGAATATAAATTCTTATCGACAGATATGATAAAAACCGCAGTATTTTACCACTTACCAAAAGTGCATAAGGACATTAATAACCCTCCAGGGCGCCCAATCATTTCTGGCATAAACAGTTTAACTAGTAATTTATCAGAATATGTGGATCATTTTTTACAACCCGTGGTACCAACAATTAAGTCATACCTAAGAGACACTCCACACCTACTCACAATATTGAAAGACATACGTTGGGATAACAATTATTCATTAGCAACATTGGATGTAACTGCACTGTACACATGCATACCGCACAGTAAAGGTATAAAGGCAGTGAACCAAATTCTGACATCAGATACAAATATCAAAAAAGAACAAATTTCCTTTATTGGGGAAGCAATTAAACTTCATTCTCACCAAAAACTACTTCACATTTGAAAATAAAATTTTCCTCCAAAAATTTGGCACAGCAATGGGCACTAAGTTTGCGCCTAGTTTTGCCAATATGTATATGGGAGCTTTTGAGGACCAATACGTATGGAGAAACAACACATTCTTGGAACATATAATCACATGGAAAAGGTTCATTGATGATATCATAATTATCTGGAACGGAGATGAAAAGTACTTTGAAGAATTTGTCCATCACATCAACAATAATAATTGGAATTTGAAATTCACTAATACATGGAGCAAGAAAGAAATAAATTTTTTAGACATCACTATATTCATTGAAAATGAACAGATAGAAACAAAAATCTACACAAAAGAAACCGACACAAATGGCTACTTGCACGCCACGAGCAACCATCATATGAAATGGATTAGTAACATTCCATTCGGTCAGTTTCAACGAATAAAAAGAAATTGCTCTAAAAATCAGGATTTTGAAGAAACTGCAAGTGTGCTTAAACAAAAGTTTTATAACAAAAAATACAACAAGAAAATAGTAGATAAAGCATATGAGAGAGTAAGTAAAATAGACAGAGATAATCTACTTAACTCGAAAAAAACAGAAAATAAAATCAATACAGATATGGATTACACTACCTGTCCCAGGTTTATCACCACATACAATAGTGGAGCCAAAAACATTGAAAAAATATTGAATAAGCACTGGCATCTACTTATGAAGGATCCCTTTCTAAAAGAAACATTACCGGAGAAACCGAAAATTACCTATAAGAAAAACACAAATCTTAAAAATATACTAGCTCCCACTAAACTAAAAACTAAAAAAGCATCAACTCAGGGGAATTGGCTAGAAACCAAAACTAAAGGTTTCTACAAATGTAATCGGAAGAATTGTGTGTGTTGTGAACATATCAGCAAAAACAAGGAAGAAAACAAATGGATCACGGATAATGGAAAAAAACAAATTCGAAATCAGGAGTTTCATGAACTGCAAATCCGAATTTGTTATCTACCAATTAACCTGCAGCTGCAACAAAATATATATAGGCAGAACGAAAAGAACACTGAAGACTAGATTTTTAGAACACACAAAAAACATCACCAGTGATAAACCAGAATATGGCATTGGTACCCACTTCGAGGAATTCCACGAAAAAAGTGTGGAAGGCCTAAAAATTAAAGCCATTGAACATATTCCATATAGAGTAGGAGAAAACAGGTTACTCCAGTTAAGAAAGAGAGAAACATACTGGATTCACAAATTAAAAACCAGAAAACCATATGGCCTGAATACTGATATAGACCTAGCTGCTTTTCTTTAAAGCACTAAAAAATCCATAGGTTTTTATTCTTATTGATCCCCTTTTTTATTCACATATATATGTATAAACATAATCTCATACATATACATATCTCTATATTTTGATCATGATATTTCCGGTTATCCAAATTTATTATATTATATTTTATTGCATTCATCTCTCTATCCATATTCTAATGATAAAAAAATCTTTTAAAAATTTTTTAAATAAATTTTTTTTTAATATTTTTTATATATATATATATTTTTTTTTTTTTATTATTCCAATTTTTTATATTTACGGATTCATCCACTAATCCCCTTTTTTACATATATTTTCATTTTTTTTTTCCACATAATCTTATGTTTTGTATCCACTGTCCGTTATCATCATATGCCCGGTATACACAAAAAATACATATCGGATTAATTAGATCTACTTTTGCTCCTCCCTTTTTTTGTATCAAACAGCTTGACGCTATTTAAGGGTACCGTGGATGCCAATAGATCCATTAGCCTCTGATGAAGTGAGCTGATACGCTCACGAAACGCGTAAGGCACGTGACGCACGTTCGTGACGTCACTTCCGGAATTCCGAATCACCCGCCGAGACCTTGTTACCAGCTGCTCCGTGCAGCGTTGGTGGTCTCAGCTTCTTTTTTAATCCTTATTTTGAATCTTGGACCCTACCATTGGGCACCTATCCCCAGCCTTATTCTAACAGTAAGTAAATTTGCCACTCACTTGGCACTGTATTCATCCGTGCCGCCTGGCTACCTACTCTCTACACATTTTTTATATGTTTTTTATCGCATGTAATTTTCAATCTGCATATATTTCAGAACATTAATTTGTATACCCCTTTCTATATATATGTTAAGAGTTATATATTTTTAAGAGCATAAAAATAAAGTACAATTGTTTTTAATCCTTTTTTATTCCACCATATATATATATTTTTTAAACACATATTTTGTTTTTATACCATGTCCTTTTTATCCCCCCATTTATTTCATTAAAATATTTTTTGTTTTTTGGGTTATCAGCTTATACTAAACTGGAACTCCCTTCCTCTTTACCCTCTGTCCACTTATACAGTGTGGTAAGAATTGGAGGTTCCCACAAGTAGCCTCCGTTTAACATTATGAGGTATTAATATATACATAAATTTACCTTTGGGTGCATATATCTATTGTCTCCCTTATATGTGTTTTGGTGTTTACACACACCATCCACTTCCATTCGTCGCTGATCGCTGGTCCCTGTGATCCAACAGGTGAGCATTTATTATTGTTTAACCTCTCCTCATATTGCTCTCATTTATCTGGGGATTTTCCCATTTTTTCCTTCCTCCTCCCCATCTGCCTGTGAGGAACATCTTCTGCAAGCGCTATTAGAACACACTCTATTCCAATATATATATATATATATATATATATATATATATATATATATATATATATATATATACACCCACATACATACACATTTATAAACATTAGTGTGTAAAAATACAGCAATAGATTGTCACAATGGGATTATCGAAGTATTCATGAAGCACAAATGAATAGATATGATGTAGAAACTGTAAGGAGGGAATTAATAATGTAGCTAGAAATATATGTTAAAATATATACTAATATGAAAATATATGTATAACTTTCCATATATTAAATGGTATTTCTCTTGCAAGGTGTATCCAGTCCACGGATTCATCCTTTACTTGTGGGATATTCTCCTTCCCTACAGGAAGTGGCAAAGAGAGCACACAGCAGAGCTGTCCATATAGCTCCCCCTCTAGCTCCACCCCCCCAGTCATTCTCTTTGCCGGCTCTAAGCACTAGGGTCTCTCTCGGGAGGGTAAAGTGAATGTGGTGTTAGAATTATAGTTTTTATTATCTTCAATCAAAAGTTTGTTATTTTAAATGGTACCGGTTTGTACTGTTTACTCTCTAGCAGAAAAGTGATGAAGATTTCTGCTGAGAGGAAAATGATTTTAGCATGTTGTAACTAAAATCCACTGCTGTTCCCACACAGGACTGAGGAGTACCAGAAAACTTCAGTTGGGGGGAACAGTTTGCAGGGTGATCTACAATAAGGTATGTTCAGTCATTTATTTCTAGACAAGACTGAGATAATGCTAGAAGAGACTGACAATATCCCCATGAGGGGAGGGTAAGCTATGTTCACAGACTTAGTAAGGATTGAATGCTTACATAACAGGGCTAATTATGCTGGTTGACACTTATTCAGGGCAATCGATTGTTTAGCTAAGGAAAATATCGTTTGCAAGACACTTTGAAAGTCCTTTTGGGTTCTTTCTGGGGTTATTACCCACATGGCTATTTTTTATTCACTTAGGAGTGATTTGTTAGGCCTCACAACTCCGGAATAGAGTGGGAGGAGCCTAATTTCGTGCCTCAGATGCGCAGTTAGAATTGCAGAGAAGTTCATGCTGCTTCACATGGAGGGTCCTGCTGCTGTTTGAGGGCCTTAAGGAAGCTATATTCCCCCAAATCTGATCCCTAAGGGCAGGTAGGGCCACAGCAAGGCTGTGGCAAGGTGCTGTAGTAATTTTAACCGGGTGTTTGCTTTAGGCTGCTCCGGTTTGGGCATTAAGGGGTTAATCGTTTTGCAACTTGTGGTGCAATCTTATTAAGGCTTTAGGTACATACTGTGAAAATTTCAAAAGGATTGCTGCATTTTTCACTGTTTTGTAAAATAGTGTGCTCTTTTTATCTCTTAAAGGCACAGTAACGTTTTTTCAAATTGTGTTTTTTATTTGATTAAAGTGATTTCCAAGCATGCTTGTGTATACTACTAGTCTGTTAAACATGTCTGACACTAAGGAAAATCCTTGTTCAATGTGTTTAGAAGCCATGGTGGAACCCCCTCTCAGAATGTGTCCCACTTGTACTGATATGTCTATACACTTTAAAGATCATATTGTTGCACTTAAGAATGTGGCCCAAGATGATTCTCAGACTGAAGGTAATGAGGGTAGCCCGTCTGCCTCTCCCCAAGTGTCACAACCAGTTACGCCCGCGCAAGCGACTCCTAGTACCTCTAGTGCGTCTAACCCTTTTACATTACAAGACTTAGCAGCAGTCATGGATAATTCTCTTACAGCCTTCTTATCTAAACTGCCCGTGTTACCTGCAAAGCGTGATAGCTCCGTTTTAAAAACAGATTATGAGCATTCTGACGCTTTGGTAGTTGTATCCGATATACCCTCACAGCGCTCTGAAGTGGGAGCGAGGGATTTGATGTCTGAGGGAGAAGTCTCTTATACAGGAAGGGTTCCTTCTCAGACAGATTCAGATACATTGGCTTTTAAATTTAAGCTAGAACACCTCCGTGTTTTACTTAGGGAGGTATTAGCTACTCTGGATGACTGCGACCCTTTGGTGATCCCAGAGAAATTGTGTAAAATGGACAAGTACCTAGAGGTCCCTGTTTACACGGATGCGTTTCCGGTCCCTAAGAGGATTGCGGATATCGTTACTAGGGAGTGGGATAGACCAGGTGTTCCCTTTGTTCCCCTCCTGTTTGTTTTTACGAAAATGTTCCCCATATCTGACCCTGTGCGGGACTCGTGGCAGACGGTCCCTAAGGTGGAGGGGGCTGTTTCTTCACTTGCTAAACGCACAACCATACCAATTGAAGACAGTTGTGCTTTTAAAGACCCTATGGATAAGAAGTTAGAGGGTTTGCTTAAGAAAATTTTTGTTCAACAAGATTTTCTTCTCCAGCCTAATACCTGCATTATTCCTATAACTACTGCAGCCGCTTTCTGGTTTGAGGCGCTGGAAGACTCGCTCCAGACGGAGACCTCATATGAGGAAATTATGGATAGAATTAAGGCTCTAAAGCTAGCTAATTCTTTTATCACAGACGCCGCTTTCCAAATAGCTAAGTTAGTGGAAAAAAATTCAGCTTTCGCCATTTTGGCGCTATGGCTAAAGTCCTGGTCGGCCGATGTGTCGTCTAAATCCAAGCTTTTGAACATCCCTTTCAAAGGAAAGACCCTCTTCGGGCCTGAATTGAAAGAGATTATTTCAGAAATCACCGGGGGAAAAGGCCATGCTCTCCCTCAGGACAAGTCCTTTAAGACAAAGAACAAAGCTAATTTTCGTTCCTTTCGTAATTTCAGGAACGGCCTTGCTTCATCCTCTCCGGCTGCAAAGCAAGAGGTTAACGCTTCACAGCCCAAGGCAACCTGGAAACCTTACCAGGGCTGGAATAAGGGTAAACAAGCCAAAAAGCCTGCAGCTGCCACCAAGACAGCATGAAGGGGTAGCCCCCCGATCCGGGACCGGATCTAGTAGGGGGCAGACTCTCTCTCTTCGCTCAGGCCTGGGCAAGAGATGTACACGATCCTTGGGTGTTAGATATTGTATCCCAGGGATATCTTCTAGAATTCAAGGGTTCTCCTCCAAGGGGTTGGTTCCACATTTCTCGTCTGTCTACAGATCAGACAAAGAAAGAGGCGTTTTTATGCTGTGTAGAAGATCTACATATAATGGGAGTGATCCACCCAGTTCCAATGGCGGAACAAGGGTTGGGTTTTTACTCAAACCTGTTTGTGGTTCCCCCAAAAAAGGGAACTTTCAGACCCATCTTGGATCTTAAAATTCTAAACAGATTCCTCAGAGTCCCATCATTCAAAATGGAGACCATTCGGACAATCTTACCAATGATCCAGGAAGGTCAATATATGACTACCGTGGATCTATGCATACCTACACATTCCTATCCACAAAGATCACCAGTTTCTCAGGTTCGCTTTTCTGGACAAGCATTACCAGTTTGTGGCTCTTCCTTTTGGCTTAGCCACTGCTCCCAGAATTTTCACAAAAGCGCTAGGGTCCCTCCTAGCAGTTCTAAGACCGCGGGGCATAGCAGTGGCGCCTTACCTAGACGACATATTAATTCAGGCGCCGTCTTTCCAAAGAGCCAAGTCTCACACAGAGATTGTTTTGGCCTTTCTGAGGTCTCACGGGTGGAAGGTGAACATCAAAAAGAGTTCTCTTTCCCCTCTCACAAGGGTTCCCTTCCTAGGGACTCTAATAGACTCAGTAGAAATGAAAATATTTCTGACGGAGGTCAGAAAATTAAAACTCTTAACTACTTGCCGAGTTCTTCATTCCATTCCCTGGCCATCTGTGGCTCATTGCATGGAGACAATCGGATTAATGGTAGGGGCAATGGACATAGTCCCTTTTGCTCGGATACACCTCAGACCACTGCAACTATGCATGCTCAAACAGTGGAATGGGGATTATGCAGATTTGTCTCCTCAAATTCAGTTGGACCAGGAGACCAGAGATTCTCTTCTCTGGTGGTTGTCTCAGGGAATATGTTTCCGCAGACCAGAGTGGATCATTGTAACGACCAACGCCAGTCTGTTAGGCTGGGGTGCGGTCTGGGACTCCCTGAAAGCTCAGGGCTTATGGTCTCGGGAAGAAAAGCTTCTCCCGATAAACATTCTGGAACTGAGGGAGATATTCAACGCTCTTCAGGCATGGCCTCAACTAGCTGCGGACAAATTCATCAGATTTCAGTTGGACAACATCACGACTGTAGCTTACGTCAATCATCAGGGGGGGACAAAGAGTTCCCTAGCGATGACGGAAGTAACCAAAATAATAAGGTGGGCGGAGGATCACTCCTGCCATCTCTCAGCAATTCACATCCCAGGAGTAGACAACTGGGAAGCGGATTTCCTAAGTCGTCAGACTTTTCAGAGGTGTTTGCCCAGCTGACTCAGCTATGGGGCACTCCAGAGTTGGATCTGATGGCATCCCATCAGAACACCAAACTTCCTCTCTACGGGTCCAGGTCCCGGGACCCCAGGGCGGTATTGATAGATGCTCTTGCAGCGCCTTGGTCCTTCAATCTGGCTTATGTTTTTCCACTGTTTCCCCTTCTCCCTCGTCTGGTTGCCAGAATCAAGCAGGAGAAGGCTTCGGTGATTCTGATAGCGCCTGCGTGGCCACGCAGGACTTGGTATGCAGACCTAGTGGACATGTCATCTGTCCCACCATGGACACTGCCAATGAGGCAGGATCTTCTAATACAGGGTCCGTTCAAGCATCCAAATCTAGTTTCTCTACGTCTGACTGCTTGGAGATTGAACGCTTAATTCTATCAAAGCGTGGTTTCTCTGAGTCGGTTATAGATACTCTGATTCAGGCTAGAAAGCCTGTCACCAGGAAAATCTACCATAAGATATGGCGGAAATATCTGGGTTGGTGTGAATCCAAGGGTTACTCATGGAGTAACTGGATACACCTTGCAAGAGAAAACAGAATTTATGCTTACCTGATAAATTACTTTCTCTTGCGGTGTATCCAGTCCACGGCCCGCCCTGGCATTTAAGTCAGGTAAAATTTTTTTGTTTAAACTACAGTCACCACTGCACCCTATGGTTTCTCCTTTTTCTTCCTAACCTTTGGTCGAATAACTGGGGGGTGGAGCTAGAGGGGGAGCTATATGGACATCTCTGCTGTGTGCTCTCTTTGCCACTTCCTGTAGGGAATGAGAATATCCCACAAGTTAAGGATGAATCCGTGGACTGGATACACCGCAAGAGAAAGTAATTTATCAGGTAAGCATAAATTCTGTTTTATCTAGTCAACATAATATCTCATATCCCATTCTAAATTCATACCCAAGGGTGACCTGGTTTTCAATTTGTAAATCCAAAATAGTTCTTTCCTGTCTAAGACTTTGGATTTATCTCCCCCTCTATATGGGGTTCTTGCTAGGTCAATTACCTTAATTTTAATACTATGTACATTTGTGAAGTGAAAAAGATTAAAATATTTTGCTACAGCCGAGTCTTTATTAAAATTCTTTATATCTCTAAGATGCTCTCTGGCTCGATCCCTGAGGGTTCTAGTCGACTGTCCCACATATTGGGCTCCACAAAGTTGGCAATCCAGTAGATACACTATATAGTTGGTGAGACATGTGGCATAGAAATCCATCTCAAAGGATTCACCTGTAATTTTACTAAAAAACCTTTTCGTATAATCCATAGTTTCGCAAGTAAGGCAATTCGAGAGGTGTGCCCTAAAATTACCTATACCCCTAAGCCAGTTATCATTAGATTTAGTTTTAGAGTTAACTAAACTGGGGGAGAGCTTAGAAGCTAATGTAGGTGGCTTTTTGGCAACAAATCTACATTCCTTGACATAAGGCTGCAAGGCCTCGTCACCCTTCAATATATGTAAGTGCTTTTTGACAATACTGCATATAGAATTGTATTGGGGAGAAAACTGAGTTGAAAAAACAATGCTTCGTTCATCTAAGTAGTTTTTATTATTATTACTCCTGCTGGTATTGGCATTGTTAGTTCTCATCCTAAAAGCAGGTAAACCACTAGTATTGTCTGTGTCGGGAGACTGTTCCCTACAGTAAGGTTTCCAATCCTTAATCCCCTCAAAGGTTTTGTATAACTCTTTCACTGTATCCTCTGGCTTTTAATCTCGCAATGAGATCATTGCCACCTTGAATATAGTTTTCTAAAGTACTGGGATTACGTCTAAGCCTAATAAATTGGCTTCTAGGGATGGATCTGACTAAGTCCTGGGGATGGCATGAGGTGGCATGAAGTATGGTGTTTCCTGTCGTTTCTTTTCTGTATGTAGTGGAAATGATCTTGTGTGTGATGACATCACCATGTAAGTGGAGGTCTAAGAAATTCACATCTTTGTGATGTAACTCTCCAGTAAATCTAAGATTAACTTTATTGTCATTTAGTACCGTCAAAAAATCATCGAAGGGAAAATCCTCTTTTACAATAAAAACAAGATCATCTATATACCTCATGTACAATAGGATGCCAGACCTGAAAGGTTCCTGTAGGTCATAGATGTGTTGGAGCTCCCACTTACCCACAAATAAATTAGCATATGAGGGGGCGAATTTTGCCCCCATAGCTGTTCCTTGACATTGTAAATAATAAACAGAATCAAACATAAAATAATTGTTAGTAAGTAGGAACTCCACAACTTCAACAATAAACTGTTTTGTCTCATCCTGATAAGATGTATTTTTACCCAAGAAAAATTCCAAGGCCCGGCATCCATGCACATGAGGTATAGAAGAATATAAGGATGCGGCATCAACTGTGACCCACTTGTAACCTGCCTGCCAAACAAAATTGCTCAGTATATCCAACAGGTGACCCGAATCCCTAGTATAACTATAAAGGTTGATGACCAGAGGTTGTAGAATACTGTCAATCCATTCAGACATAGGCTCCAAAAGGGAGCCTATGCCTGAAATGATTGGACGACCAGGTGGGGACAAAAGGCTCTTGTGCGTTTTAGGAAGGTAGTGGAAGATTGGTGTGATGGGATGTGTTGGTAAGAGACATTTAGATTGATCTGCCGTAAAGATACCCAAAGAGACAGCTTCCTCAAGGAGTTTAAGTTGATTTGAAAAGATAAGAGTTGGATCAGACTCAAGTTTCCTATAAGTGATCCTATCGGAAAGTTGCCTGTTTGCCTCTGACATATAGTCTGACTTGTTGAGAACAACAACATTGCCCCCCTTGTCAGAGTTACGGATGACAATGTTGCTGTTCTGTCTAGACTTATAATTGGGAGAATTACAATTTTCTTCCAATTTTAGCACATCTTCCTCCACCCGCTTATGAAAAAAAGAAAAAGGGCTTTTCTCTCTCCCTCTCTCCACCCCCCCTACCCTCTAATCCTCTAAGAATGTCCATTGTCCTTGAAGTATCCTATCATCAGAATAGTATTTATAAAAGGGGTTAGGACTTGTTTCTGGAAATGTATTTATTGGGCTAATATCAATTTCTCCCACTTCTGTATAAATACTCCTTGTTGATTTTCTATAAGGGATAAGGTATCTCTTTCTGTTCCAATATTAGAATATTACTGAGCTCTAATTTCAGATCCCCCAATCTAGGAGCTTTTCGGGACTTCCATAGTTTAATATTATTTTCCTACCCAACAGAATGGATAAATGTTGTATCTCCCCTGTATCTAATTCCATCTAAAAGAAATATGATATCTTGGGGTTCCAGTTTTATTCTAGTTTGAACTATATTACTTAGCCAAACAGAGAGTTTATGACAATACCAGAAACAATGTAGTATATTTGCCTTTCTATTGCCACATTTTATGCAACGAGCATCTCCTGTTTTGGTTATTTTGACCATTCTATCTGGAGTTAGATTTACCATCTGAATTAATTTAACTTGGGATTCTTGATAGAATGTTGCTAACGATGCTATGGTTGCTCTCCTCATACTTTGTGTTATAACATTATCCGCTAAGTCTGTACCTAGTATTTCAGCCCATTTAGAGTTACTCCTCTGTATTACTTTTTCACTTTTTATTGTCATTAATGACGTGTATATTAGGGAAATAGAATAGATTTCGCTTCTAAATTGAATGAAGATTTTTCCCTGAAATTCAGAATTCCAATTGTATCCATGTTGCTGGATTAAGGTCATTATAAAATTCCTTACTTGATAATATGCAAATAGATGGCTATTGGAAAGATCAAACTCTTGTCTGATATTCTGAAAGGTTTTAATCAGATTATCTTTATTATTTGATAGAGATTTTTGAGTCCTAATTCTGCCCACTCTATGAAGAGTTTTGTTGTATATCCCACTATAAAAAGAGTGTTTCCCTGTATGGGGAAATATTCTGATATTAAAAAGTTAGATCCGCTAATTGAACAAATATTCTGCCAGGCTTTAATAGATTTGTTCATTACAGGCATCTTTTTGCACAGTATAGGTAGATCTTTCACCTGAATGTGAGCCAGTGCCGAGAGAGTAAAAGGATATACTATTTTTTTGTTCTAGCTCTATATCTGTTTAATAGTTACCTGTTATGAACCAGACTATCACAATTTTTTCTAGGGCTATTTTATTATATATTAGATTTGGTAAATTCAGCCCTCCTTTTTCCTTAGGCATTTGTAATTTTTCCAGGCTTAACATTGGTCTTTTACCTTGCCGAAGGAATTTAATTCGATTTTTATTTATCATTCGTATATCCGAGTGATGTAAAGGGAATGGAATAGTTTGCATTAGATAGAATATTTTAGGGAATAAGATCATTTTAAAGATGTTTATTTTGCCCATTAAAGAAAAGGGTAATTTAGACCATCTAACTAAACGGTCACAGATCTAGTTTACTAGTAAGCCATAGTATTTCAGATTTTAATTTGTTTATTTTATAGCCAGAAAAGGATCCAACATTTTGGAAAAGTTTTAGCAAAATAGGTATGTAAATATCTGCCTTGTTTATGAATAAGAGGAGATCATCTGTGTAAAGAGAGATTAATACTTCTTTATCCATTATTTTAATTCCTTCTGTTATCTCTTATAATAATGGCTAAATCAAAAAGTAAAGGCAAAAGAGGACATCCTTGTCAAGTACCCTTATGCAGGTTCAGAGATAGAGAAATTAACTATTAGAGAAGACATTGGTTTATTATATAATGCTTGTATTAACTTGAGAAATGTATTTTTCAAACCAAATTTAGAGTTGTAAATAAATGATCGTAAGTTATGGAGTTGAATGCTTTTTCAGCATCTAGAGATAATACTATAGGGTTAATCAGGTTTATATCTTTGCCTATCTGTTCTGGGGCATTTAGAAATGAGAGTAATGTGAAGACCTTATGTAGATTATAAATAGATGATCTGCCCTTTATAAAACCTGACTGATCTTTGTGTAGAATATTTCTCATTAGATTTTGCATTTTATTAGCTATGATTGACATCAATATTTTGTAATATATATTCAGTAAAGCAATAGGTTTATATGACACAAAAATTCAATCCGAGGATTGATAGAATTGTACACCTGGGTAGCACTCGTCCCCCTATCATAAATGGCATAAATTGGATAGAGACTGAATATCTAGGGAGGAGGAGTGCTTTGAAATTTTAAAATATAACCTTTATTGGGTAGTTTAAAACAAAAACAGAAACTCAAACACAATCCACATATTTACAATGTTAAAAACACAGGATTTGGTCGGATTAATTTTAATCCAATATTGTCTAATCAAATAAAGTAGTTGTATTATCTTTCAAAATGATTTAATTGATCTTAAGTCTGTAGTTTCTATGAGGGTCTGTTTGATCTGATCCTCTGGATATTTGAATTATATATATAGAGCTTGTGCTACTGTAATAGTGAGTAGAGTGTTTAGAGTAAACACCAAGTTGCACAGTTTAGGACTGGTCTGGAATTACCTATTACTGTGTCTAGTTTGTATTCTGTCTTGTTACTTATATTGTAATTTTGCTATGCTGTTTTACAGGTCCTTAATAACTATTAGTATAGAGGATTAAATACTATGTTTGGTATGAAGTGGGCAGTACTGTCAATCTGTAACCACTGTTTGGTGATAACCTAAATTCTGTCACTGTTTCAACTGCTGTTTAAATATGCTGACTGCTTAATTTACTGTATTACTAAAATGTTTATTGCACTATCTGGCAGTTTGAAAAAAATATCTATATATATATATATATATATATATCTCTGATGATTTCTTATGGTCTCATCTGATTTTAAGATCTTTTGTACTTTATAGTAAATATTTATTACAGTCTCATGAAATGTTAGATCTTGTATAATATATAGTTGTTTCTTTTGCTTAAAAATATATATATTAAGGCTCCTTCATTTGCCAGTAGATAATTCTAAAGAGGGATGGTTAAAGCTTAGCTTAATCTCAGTTTATATTTTTTTGGTGTGTTTGGAATGGAGTGTTACCCCTTCCTTGTGAAGTACTGGTTGTAGTGGCAGTACACGTTGGCAGACTTCTTAATAAGTTACTTTGTAATTATTTCATTATGTTAGAGAAATATTTTGTGACTGATTCCTCTCAAATGGTTATAACCAAGCACTGCTAGTACCACTCTAGTATTGCACAACTAAGCAAGTTGCTTTACTCATGGATTTTACTAGTAGCTGAATTTATTAATGTGTATTACTGAAAAGTAAATCTATTATTGCTACTATGTTTTGGTATTTTTTTCCTTTTTTTTCCCTTGGATTCCTATAATGCTATGATTCACTGTAATAGAAATTCAATGCGTGTTTTTTAACAAAGGATAAACAGAGTACTTTGATGAATCTTCGCTACCCACACTTTGGATTAAATTAGATATTTGGTATGTTTGATCCAAATGTAATGGTTGCAGCGGTTAAACAAGTTTGCTCTAATATTGTTACAGACTTAATATGTATTAGTAGCGTTTGTCTGCTTCACTTCTACACATAATATCTGTTATTTCGTATTATCTAACTATAGCTTGCCGTTCAGCGTTTTTATAATCACCATTTATTTGGTATTAAGGGTATTGTATTTGTTCCCCTTGTCCCATATTGATAACCTTGTAATAACGCTTAGCTGCAAGTGCCGGTTGCTAGTAATAACAAGTAAGCGAAGTTAGACTTATTTCTAAGTTTTGTAGTTTAGCTGTAAGTACAACTACTTATATTTTTTAAATTAAAGACCAAGTTTCCTGCTAGTTAAAAATGTTAGGAGGCATTCACAACAAACACACAAGTCCCTAACATGTTTCGCCACTAACGTGGCTTTTTCAAAGGGTACGGCGCGGCCAAAATTGTGTCTTTTTATTGGCTATACTTCTCATACCTCTAAATTAGAAAAAGATGCGAATCTTCTGTGACTTACAAAATAAGAAAGGAAATACCAGGAATAATAATTAATAACTTAACACCACACCACAACTGGCTTATTTGCCTTAGATGTATCACCCATTACAACACAAGATTATGTTGCACTCAATAATGTATCACAAATTCAGAGCATCCCCACTTTTCAGTCTAGCCCAATTTTTTTAGGCCTAGATTTAGAGTTCGGCGGTAAAAGGGCTGTTAACGCTCCGCGGGTTTTTTTCTGGCCGCACCATAAATTTAACTCTGGTATCGAGAGTTCAAACAAATGCTGCGTTAGGCTCCAAAAAAGGAGCGTAGAGCATTTTTACCGCAAATGCAACTCTCGATACCAGAGTTGCTTACGGACGCGGCCGGCCTCAAAAACGTGCTTGTGCACGATTCTCCCATAGGAAACAATGGGGCTGTTTGAGCTGAAAAAAAACCTAACACCTGCAAAAAAGCAGCGTTCAGCTCCTAACGCAGCCCCATTGTTTCCTATGGGGAAACACTTCCTACGTCTGCACCTAACACCCTAACATGTACCCCGAGTCTAAACACCCCTAACCTTACACTTATTAACTCCTAATCTGCCGCCCCCGCTATCGCTGACCCCTGCATTACACTTTTAACCCCTAATCTGCCGCTCCGTAAACCGCCGCCACCTACGTTATCCCTATGTACCCCTAATCTGCTGCCCCTAACCCCGCCGACCCCTATATTATATTTATTAACCCCTAACTTGCCCCCCACAACGTCGCCGCAAGCTACTTAAAATAATTAACCCCTAATCTTCCGACCGCAAATCGCCGCCACCTACGTTATCCCTATGTACCCCTAATCTGCTGCCCCTAACATCGCCGACCCCTATGTTATATTTATTAACCCCTAATCTGCCCCCCACAACGTCGCCGACACCTGCCTACACTTATTAACCCCTAATCTGCCGAGCGGACCTGAGCGCTACTATAATAAATGTATTAACCCCTAATCCGCCTCACTAACCCTATCATAAATAGTATTAACCCCTAATCTGCCCTCCCTAACATCGCCGACACCTAACTTCAATTATTAACCCCTAATCTGCCGACCGGAGCTCACCGCTATTCTAATAAATGTATTAACCCCTAAAGCTAAGTCTAACCCTAACACTAACACCCCCCTAACTTAAATATAATTTACATCTAACGAAATAAATTAACTCTTATTAAATAACTTATTCCTATTTAAAGCTAAATACTTACCTGTAAAATAAATCCTAATATAGCTACAATATAAATTACATTTATATTATAGCTATTTTAGGATTAATATTTATTTTACAGGCAACTTTGTAATTATTTTAACCAGGTACAATAGCTATTAAATAGTTAAGAACTATTTAATAGTTACCTAGTTAAAATAATTACAAATTTACCTGTAAAATAAATCCTAACCTAAGTTATAATTAAACCTAACACTACCCTATCAATAAAATAATTAAATAAACTACCTACAATTACCTACAATTAACCTAACACTACACTATCAATAAATTAATTAAACACAATTGCTACAAATAAATACAATTAAATAAACTAGCTAAAGTACAAAAAATAAAAAAGAACTAAGTTACAAAAAATAAAAAAATATTTACAAACATAAAAAAAATATTACAACAATTTTAAACTAATTACACCTACTCTAAGCCCCCTAATAAAATAACAAAGACCCCCAAAATAAAAAATTCCCTACCCTATTCTAAAATACAAAAATTACAAGCTCTTTTACCTTACCAGCCCTGAACAGGGCCCTTTGCGGGGCATGCCCCAAGAAGTTCAGCTCTTTTGCCTGTAAAAGAAAACATACAATACCCCCCCCCCAACATTACAACCCACCACCCACATACCCCTAATCTAACCCAAACCCCCCTTAAATAAACCTAACACTAATCCCCTGAAGATCTTCCTACCTTGTCTTCACCATACCAGGTTCACCGATCCGTCCTGGCTCCAAGATCTTCATCCAACCCAAGCGGGGGTTGGCGATCCATAATCCGGTGCTGAAGAGGTCCAGAAGAGGCTCCAAAGTCTTCATCCTATCCGGCAAGAAGAGGACATCCGGACCGGCAACCATCTTGATCCAAGCGGCATCTTCTATCTTCATCCGATGACGACCGGCTCCATCCTGAAGACCTCCACCGCGGACCCATCTTCTTCCGGCGACGTCCAACTGCAGAATGACGGTTCCTTTAAGGGACGTCATCCAAGATGGCGTCCCTCGAATTCCGATTGGCTGATAGGATTCTATCAGCCAATCGGAATTAAGGTAGGAATATTCTGATTGGCTGATGGAATCAGCCAATCAGAATCAAGTTCAATCCGATTGGCTGATCCAATCAGCCAATCAGATTGAGCTCGCATTCTATTGGCTGATCGGAACAGCCAATAGAATGCGAGCTCAATCTGATTGGCTGATTGGATCAGCCAATCGGATTGAACTTGATTCTGATTGGCTGATTCCATCAGCCAATCAGAAAATTCCTACCTTAATTCCGATTGGCTGATAGAATCCTATCAGCCAATCGGAATTCGAGGGACGCCATCTTGGATGACGTCCCTTAAAGGAACCGTCATTCGTCGGGAGACATCGGAAGAAGAGGATGGATCCGCGTCGCCTGCTTCAAGATGGACCCGCTCCGCACCGGATGGAAGAAGATAGAAGATGCGGCTTGGAGAAGATGTTTGCCGGTCCGGATGTCCTCTTCTTGCCGGATAGGATGAAGACTTTGGAGCCTCTTCTGGACCTCTTCAGCACCGGATTATGGATCGCCAACCCCCGCTTGGGTTGGATGAAGATCTTGGAGCCAGGACGGATCGGTGAACCTGGTATGGTGAAGACAAGGTAGGATGATCTTCAGGGGATTAGTGTTAGGTTTATTTAAGGGGGGTTTGGGTTAGATTAGGGGTATGTGGGTGGTGGGTTGTAATGTTGGGGGGGGGGTATTGTATGTTTTCTTTTACAGGCAAAAGAGCTGAACTTCTTGGGGCATGCCCCGCAAAGGGCCCTGTTCAGGGCTGGTAAGGTAAAAGAGCTTGTAATTTTTGTATTTTAGAATAGGGTAGGGAATTTTTTATTTTGGGGGTCTTTGTTATTTTATTAGGGGGCTTAGAGTAGGTGTAATTAGTTTAAAATTGTTGTAATATTTTTCTTATGTTTGTAAATATTTTTTTATTTTCTGTAACTTAGTTCTTTTTTATTTTTTGTACTTTAGATAGTTTATTTAATTGTATTTATTTGTAGCAATTTTGTTTAATTAATTTATTGATAGTGTAGTGTTAGGTTAATTGTAGGTAATTGTAGGTAGTTTATTTAATTATTTTATTGATAGGGTAGTGTTAGGTTTAATTATAACTTAGGTTAGGATTTATTTTACAGGTAAATTTGTAATTATTTTAACTAGGTAACTATTAAATAGTTCTTAACTATTTAATAGCTATTGTACCTGGTTAAAATAATTACAAAGTTGCCTGTAAAATAAATATTAATCCTAAAATAGCTATAATATAAATGTAATTTATATTGTAGCTATATTAGGATTTATTTTACAGGTAAGTATTTAGCTTTAAATAGGAATAAGTTATTTAATAAGAGTTAATTTATTTCGTTAGATTAAAATTATATTTAAGTTAGGGGGGTGTTAGTGTTAGGGTTAGACTTAGCTTTAGGGGTTAATACATTTATTAGAATAGCGGTGAGCTCCGGTCGGCAGATTAGGGGTTAATAATTGAAGTTAGGTGTCGGCGATGTTAGGGAGGGCAGATTAGGGGTTAATACTATTTATGATAGGGTTAGTGAGGCGGATTAGGGGTTAATACATTTATTATAGTAGCGCTCAGGTCCGCTCGGCAGATTAGGGGTTAATAAGTGTAGGCAGGTGTAGGCAGGTGTCGGCGACGTTGTGGGGGGCAGATTAGGGGTTAATAAATATAACATAGGGGTCGGCGATGTTAGGGGCAGCAGATTAGGGGTACATAGGGATAACGTAGGTGGCGGCGATTTGCGGTCGGAAGATTAGGGGTTAATTATTTTAAGTAGCTTGCGGCGACGTTGTGGGGGGCAAGTTAGGGGTTAATAAATATAATATAGGGGTCGGCGGGGTTAGGGGCAGCAGATTAGGGGTACATAAGTATAACGTAGGTGGCGGTCGGCAGATTAGGGGTTAAAAATTTAAATCGAGTGGCGGCGATGTGGGGGGACCTCGGTTTAGGGGTACATAGGTAGTTTATGGGTGTTAGTGTACTTTAGGGTACAGTAGTTAAGAGCTTTATAAACCGGCGTTAGCCAGAAAGCTCTTAACTCCTGCTATTTTCAGGCGGCTGGAATTTTGTCGTTAGAGCTCTAACGCTCACTGCAGAAACGACTCTAAATACCGGCGTTAGAAAGATCCCATTGAAAAGATAGGCTACGCAAATGGCGTAGGGGGATCTGCGGTATGGAAAAGTCGCGGCTGAAAAGTGAGCGTTAGACCCTTTAATCACTGACTCCAAATACCAGCGGGCGCCCAAAACCAGCGTTAGGAGCCTCTAACGCTGGTTTTGACGGCTACCGCCGAACTCTAAATCTAGGCCTAAGTTTTTTGTAGTCACCTTTTCACTTTCTATAAATTTTATTACCCTTTATTCCAAACAGCACCCAGTTGGTAGAAATTAGATTTTCACTTTAGCTCACTTTATTATTCATAGAGGTCCAAAATAATATAAAAAAATAAAAAATAGGATTACCCCTGTTTATTTAAAAACACTACCATTATTATTTCTCACTAATCACAAGAAGCCCCATATAATCACACAAACACACTGAGAATGAATAAGTAGTAGGTCACGTTATATAAAGCACCTTCCCTACATCTAAGTATAGTTATTTCAAAATTTCAAAATAAGAAACAAGAGAGAATTAATCAGTTAATAATATGGATATACCAATCTATACATCGTAATAAATGGTTTGTCTCTCCATAAGTATTATTCCAACCATAGTCACTAAGTCACTATTAAAGAAACACAAGATAGATTGCATTCTATCATGCCTATCATGTAGATTACACCATCTTAATATCCAGAGCAGTTCAACCTAAAACACTAAGAAAGAATATTTCCCAAACAGAAGAATAAGTAATAGATCAGCTTGAATGCTGTCAACTGTACAGCCTATTCCCGGTACAGAATCAGTACACAAACATAACAGCTATTATCATAGAAACTTGGATCCATAATTATTATTGTTCAAGATACTTGTTATCTCCAAAAAAGAGCATGGAATATCAGCAGGTCACCTTATTAATTGTACAAGATGATATTGTAAATCCTGTTACGCATCGATACCAACGATATTACTTACTCTTAAAAGAATAGATATGTTCCCTACTGTCAGAGCAGTATAGATTTTAATTCACAATCTGATCTGGATTTATATTTTTATTCTTAAAATAAATCCCTTTTAGTTAATTTGTCCTCTTTCGTATAGCTCTTATTGTTACAAGCTTAACACTTACGCTTGTATTCTAAATAATAAGATTCATTCACAAGATTCTCAATTGTACACAATATATGAATGAACTAACCACCTCATCCAATCATACTTCCCCTCACATCAATAATGTATATTTCACATTGAGCAATTGGCTCTCTGTAAAGAACCTCAGGATTCGACCAATGACAACCAATAGGAACAGGAGTGCGAGCCAATAAAAAGACACAATTTTGGCCGCGCCGTACCCTTTGAAAAAGCCACGTTAGTGGCGAAACATGTTAGGGACTTGTGTGTTTGTTGTGAATGCCTCCTAACATTTTTAACTAGCAGGAAACTTGGTCTTTAATTTAAAAAATTTAAGTAGTTGTACTTACAGCTAAACTACAAAACTTAGAAATAAGTCTAACTTCGCTTACTTGTTATTACTAGCAACCGGCACTTGCAGCTAAGCGTTATTACAAGGTTATCAATATGGGACAAGGGGAACAAATACAATACCCTTAATACCAAATAAATGGTGATTATAAAAACGCTGAACGGCAAGCTATAGTTAGATAATACGAAATAACAGATATTATGTGTAGAAGTGAAGCAGACAAACGCTACTAATACATATTAAGTCTGTAACAATATTAGAGCAAACTTGTTTAACCGCTGCAACCATTACATTTGGATCAAACATACCAAATATCTAATTTAATCCAAAGTGTGGGTAGCGAAGATTCATCAAAGTACTCTGTTTATCCTTTGTTAAAAAACACGCATTGAATTTCTATTACAGTGAATCATAGCATTATAGGAATCCAAGGGAAAAAAAAGGAAAAAAATACCAAAACATAGTAGCAATAATAGATTTACTTTTCAGTAATACACATTAATAAATTCAGCTACTAGTAAAATCCATGAGTAAAGCAACGTGCTTAGTTGTGCAATACTAGAGTGGTACTAGCAGTGCTTGGTTATAACCATTTGAGAGGAATCAGTCACAAAATATTTCTCTAACATAATGAAATAATTACAAAGTAACTTATTAAGAAGTCTGCCAACGTGTACTGCCACTACAACCAGTACTTCACAAGGAAGGGGTAACACTCCATTCCAAACACACCAAAAAAATATAAACTGAGATTAAGCTAAGCTTTAACCATCCCTCTTTAGAATTATCTACTGGCAAATGAAGGAGCCTTAATATATATATTTTTAAGCAAAAGAAACAACTATATATTATACAAGATCTAACATTTCATGAGACTGTAATAAATATTTACTATAAAGTACAAAAGATCTTAAAATCAGATGAGACCATAAGAAATCATCAGAGATATATATATATATATATATATAGAGATATTTTTTTCAAACTGCCAGATAGTGCAATAAACATTTTAGTAATACAGTAAATTAAGCAGTCAGCATATTTAAACAGCAGTTGAAACAGTGACAGAATTTAGGTTATCACCCAACAGTGGTTACAGATTGACAGTACTGCCCACTTCATACCAAACATAGTATTTAATCCTCTATACTAATAGTTATTAAGGACCTGTAAAACAGCATAGCAAAATTACAATATAAGTAACAAGACAGAATACAAACTAGACACAGTAATAGGTAATTCCAGACCAGTCCTAAACTGTGCAACTTGGTGTTTACTCTAAACACTTTACTCACTATTACAGTAGTACAAGCTCTATATATATAATTCAAATATCCAGAGGATCAGATCAAACAGACCCTCATAGAAACTACAGACTTAAGATCAATTAAATCATTTTGAAAGATAATACAACTACTTTATTTGATTAGACAATATTGGATTAAAATTAATCCGACCAAATCCTGTGTTTTTAACATTGTAAATATGTGGATTGTGTTTGAGCTTCTGTTTTTGTTTTAAACTACCCAATAAAGGTTATATTTTAAAATTTCAAAGCACTCCTCCTCCCTAGATATTCAGTCTCTATCCAATTTATGCCATTTATGATAGGGGGACGAGTGCTACCCAGGTGTACAATTCTATCAATCCTCGGATTGAATTTTTGTGTTCCAATATACCAGTACACAGCACCTCAGCCATACCATAATTAACCTGGATTATAGACACAAATAGGTGTATATATTATCTATAAATCCAGAGATTAATAGGCTACCCCAATCCTCTACCTTAGCAGTGCCATTAGTTCTTTTGTTGTTCCAGGTTTATATGACCCCATATTTTCCGGATTTTTATCTGGTTTTAGTATTGATGTATATAATTGTATAAAATTTTTAGATGGCTCATGTCCCTTTATAAGATAACATAAATTGGTTAAAGTAGGCCCAATTGATTCTTTTAATATTTTATAGAATTGGTAAGACAACCGCTTTATTAGTGGCGGAGGTTTTAATAGCAAATTCCACTTCCAAGGTTGTTATAGGGGTTTCTATCATTTCCAATTTATCCTCATTTATACACGGGACTTTGATTTTAGCCCAGAAAGATTCACTGTATACTTTTTTTTATAGTAGACTAAAATTTCCTGTATTATTTCATCAGTTGAGGTAAATAACTTCCCTTCTTTTTTATTTACATAGATATAATTGTTCTGCTTTTGATTTCTAATTAAATTGGCTAGATATTTACCAGATTTGTTTCCATGTCTGAAGAAGATGCTCTTTGCTTTTTTTTCCCTGCTAATTGTGTTTGTTCTTATAAGAAAAAAAATCTCATCTTTTGCTTTAATATTTTTATTCCAGTTCCACAGGCTTCTATCTGTTAGGTATTATAAGCGTTAGATACTTGATTTGCCAGTTGTTCTGATTATCACATATGCTAATATATCTCCTCTGGTCACACATTTAAAGGCTTACCAAAAGATTTCAATTTTTTCAGAATAGTCTTTATTAAAATGTAGGAAATCTCCCCATTTACTTTTTAGAAATTGTGAGAACTTATTATTGTTTACCAAGTATCGAGGAAACCGCAATCCTGAGTTTTTAATTTGTTTAGAAAATGTAAGTTCGATGGTGATTGGAGAATGATCTGACAGGGTGATTTCTTTTATTTCAGCCTTTTTAATTTTATCCGTCAACATTGGAGAGACCAGGAAATAATCTATACGGGAATATGTTATGGATAGACACGTATATTCTCTATTTGGATTTATCAGTCTCCATATATCTAACATTCAGTTGTTTAAAGGGACAGTCTACAGTAGATATATAATCCCTTTACTACCCATTCCCCAGTTTTGCATAACCAACACAGTTATATTAATATACTTTTTACCTCTGATTACCCTGTATCTAAGCCTCTGCAGACTGCCCCTTATCTCAGTTATATTAATATACTTTTTACCTCTGATTACCTTGTATCTAAGCCTCTGCAGACTGCCCCTTATCTCAGTTATAATAATATACTTTTTACCTCTGTGATTACCTTGTATCTAAGCCTCTGCAGACTGCCCCTTATCTCAGTTATAATAATATACTTTTTACCTCTGATTACCCTGTATCTAAGCCTCTGCAGACTGCCCCTTATCTCAGTTATATTAATATACTTTTTACCTCTGATTACCTTGTATCTAAGCCTCTGCAGACTGCCCCTTATCTCAGTTATATTAATATACTTTTTACCTCTGTGATTACCCTGTATCTAAACCTCTGCAGACTGCTCCTTATCTCAGTTATATTAATATACTTTTTACCTCTGATTACCTTGTATCTAAGCCTCTGCAGACTGCCCCTTATCTCAGTTATAATAATATACTTTTACCTCTGTGATTACCTTGTATCTAAGCCTCTGCAGACTGCTCCTTATCTCAGTTATATTAATATACTTTTTACCTCTGATTACCTTGTATCTAAGCCTCTGCAGACTGCCCCTTATCTCAGTTATATTAATATACTTTTTACCTCTGTGATTGCCCTGTATCTAAACCTCTGCAGACTGCTCCTTATCTCAGTTATATTAATATACTTTTTACCTCTGATTACCTTGTATCTAAGCCTCTGCAGACTGCCCCTTATCTCAGTTATAATAATATACTTTTACCTCTGTGATTACCTTGTATCTAAGCCTCTGCAGACTGCTCCTTATCTAAGTTATATTAATATACTTTTTACCTCTGATTACCTTGTATCTAAGCCTCTGCAGACTGCTCCTTATCTCAGTTATATTAATATACTTTTTACCTCTGATTACCTTGTATCTAAGCCTCTGCAGACAGCCCCCTGATCACATGACTGACTATATAAAATCTATTGAGTTGCATTTACTACTGTATTGTGCTAACTCTTAAATGACTCCCTGGGCGTTAAAGGGACAGTACACTGTAAAATTGTCTTTTAAATGACTTGTTATACCAACTGTAGAGTATAAAATATTTGAGAAATTGCATTTTCATGCTTATTTGTGTATATGAAGTAGCTGATTTTGTGCTTTGAAACCACAGCCTATTACAATGGGTTGAACTTAAAGGTGATATCAGATCTCATTATGTTCTAAGTTTGTGTAAACAGATTTGCTTCCTTAGCTTTTATTTGTCTGGAACACCAAAGCTCAATACATAGAGAGAACAATGGAAAAGGATCATTTTATTACTTAACTATCCTGCATCCCACTGAGAGTGTAATCTCTTCTGCTGGCTGTGTATACTTAGGCTATTCAATAGCCTATACTCCAGTATTAATTTGTTCAGTGTAGGTGGCGATACCACAGGCTAAATCAGCTATTTCAAATGCTGAAATAGGAGTAAAGGAGCTACTTGTAACCAATTTAATACATTCTAGCAGGTTAAAAGGATCAATGGGATAAATTTAAAGGGGAGAAATTTTTTGGGTGAACTGTCCCTTTAAGTGTTATCTTTATGGCCCACATGAACGATCAGTCTCTTGTTTTGAAAAGCTATTTAAAAAGCATATAAGACTATAAGAGGCAGCCCTCAAGGCCTAGAAATTAGCATATGAACCTATCTAGGTTTAGTTTCAACTAAGAATATTAAGAGAACAAAGCAAATTTGATGATAAAAGTAAATTGGAAAGTTGATTAAAATTACAAGTCCTATCTGATTAATGAAAGTTTAATTTTGACTAGACTGTCACTTTAAGTATATGCAGTATTAATCCTTTTATTATCCAGCTTCCCCATTCTGTCTAAATTAGCTAGAGGCGCAAGATTAAAATCTCCCCCTATTATGAGATTATTATTCAGGTTAGTAATTCTTCTGAATTTTATTCCAAAAAGATATGTCCCTTTTAATTAGGTCCATAAATGTTACACAATGTAAATATTTCATTAAATACTTTGATCTGAAGAATTAGCGCTGCGGAATCTGTTGGCGCTCTACAAATAACTAATAATAATAATAATAATAATAATAATAATAAATGTATCTTTCCTCTGTATCTATCTCTTGCAAGATTAATGAAACATTTCATGCTTTTTTGAACAAGTTAGCTACTCCCTTTTTTCTTTTTTTGCATGGGTTAAAAAATAATTCTGCTTCCCAACCAGACTTTAATGTTTCAGATTCTGATTTAGAAAGATGCGTCTCCTGTATAAATGTGATGTCAGCATTGGAATGATTACTATGTTTTACCTTCTGATTTAGAAAGATGCGTCTCCTGTATAAATGTTATGTCAGCATTGGAATGATTACTATGTTTTACCTTCTGATTTATAAAGATGCGTCTCCTGTATAAATGTGATGTCAGCATTGGAATGATTACTATGTTTTACCTTCTGATTTAGAAAGATGCGTCTCCTGTATAAATGCGATGTCAGCATTGGAATGATTGCTATGTTTTACCTTCTGATTTATAAAGATGCGTCTCCTGTATAAATGTGATGTCAGCATTGGAATGATTACTATGTTTTACCTTCTGATTTATAAAGATGCGTCTCCTGTATAAATGTGATGTCAGCATTGGAATGATTACTATGTTTTACCTTCTGATTTAGAAAGATGCGTCTCCTGTATAAATGTGATGTCAGCATTGGAATGATTACTATGTTTTACCTTCTGATTTAGAAAGATGCGTCTCCTGTATAAATGTTATGTCAGCATTGGAATGATTACTATGTTTTACCTTCTGATTTAGAAAGATGCGTCTCCTGTATAAATGCGATGTCAGCATTGGAATGATTACTATGTTTTACCTTCTGATTTATAAAGATGCGTCTCCTGTATAAATGTTATGTCAGCATTGGAATGATTACTATGTTTTACCTTCTGATTTAGAAAGATGCGTCTCCTGTATAAATGCGATGTCAGCATTGGAATGATTACTATGTTTTACCTTCTGATTTATAAAGATGCGTCTCCTGTATAAATGTGATGTCAGCATTGGAATGATTACTATGTTTTACCTTCTGATTTAGAAAGATGCGTCTCCTGTATAAATGTGATGTCAGCATTGGAATGATTACTATGTTTTACCTTCTGATTTAGAAAGATGCGTCTCCTGTATAAATGCGATGTCAGCATTGGAATGATTACTATGTTTTACCTTCTGATTTATAAAGATGCGTCTCCTGTATAAATGTGATGTCAGCATTGGAATGATTACTATGTTTCAGCTTCTGATTTAGAAAGATGCGTCTCCTGTATAAACGCTATGTCAGCATTGGAATGATTACTATGTTTCAACTTCTGATTTAGAAAGATGCGTCTCCTGTATAAATGTTATGTCAGCATTGGAATGATTACTATGTTTTACCTTCTGATTTATAAAGATGCGTCTCCTGTATAAATGTGATGTCAGCATTGGAATGATTACTATGTTTTACCTTCTGATTTAGAAAGATGCGTCTCCTGTATAAATGCGATGTCAGCATTGGAATGATTACTATGTTTTACCTTCTGATTTATAAAGATGCGTCTCCTGTATAAATGTGATGTCAGCATTGGAATGATTACTATGTTTTACCTTCTGATTTAGAAAGATGCGTCTCCTGTATAAATGCTATGTCAGCATTGGAATGATTACTATGTTTCAGCTTCTGATTTAGAAAGATGCGTCTCCTGTATAAATGCGATGTCAGCATTGGAATGATTACTATGTTTTACCTTCTGATTTATAAAGATGCGTCTCCTGTATAAATGTGATGTCAGCATTGGAATGATTACTATGTTTTACCTTCTGATTTAGAAAGATGCGTCTCCTGTATAAATGCGATGTCAGCATTGGAATGATTACTATGTTTTACCTTCTGATTTATAAAGATGCGTCTCCTGTATAAATGCGATGTCAGCATTGGAATGATTACTATGTTTTACCTTCTGATTTAGAAAGATGCGTCTCCTGTATAAATGTGATGTCAGCATTGGAATGATTACTATGTTTTACCTTCTGATTTATAAAGATGCGTCTCCTGTATAAATGTGATGTCAGCATTGGAATGATTACTATGTTTTACCTTCTGATTTAGAAAGATGCGTCTCCTGTATAAATGCTATGTCAGCATTGGAATGATTGCTATGTTTTACCTTCTGATTTAGAAAGATGCGTCTCCTGTATAAATGTGATGTCAGCATTGGAATGATTACTGTGTTTTACCTTCTGATTTATAAAGATGCGTCTCCTGTATAAATGTGATGTCAGCATTGGAATGATTACTATGTTTTACCTTCTGATTTATAAAGATGCGTCTCCTGTATAAATGTTATGTCAGCATTGGAATGATTACTATGTTTTACCTTCTGATTTATAAAGATGCGTCTCCTGTATAAATGCGATGTCAGCATTGGAATGATTAATATGTTTTACCTTCTGATTTATAAAGATGCGTCTCCTGTATAAATGCGATGTCAGCATTGGAATGATTAATATGTTTTACCTTCTGATTTATAAAGATGCGTCTCCTGTATAAATGTGATGTCAGCATTGGAATGATTACTATGTTTTACCTTCTGATTTAGAAAGATGCGTCTCCTGTATAAATGTGATGTCAGCATTGGAATGATTACTATGTTTTACCTTCTGATTTAGAAAGATGCGTCTCCTGTATAAATGTGATGTCAGCATTGGAATGATTACAATGTTTTACCTTCTGATTTAGAAAGATGCGTCTCCTGTATAAATGTTATGTCAGCATTGGAATGATTACTGTGTTTTACCTTCTGATTTATAAAGATGCGTCTCCTGTATAAATGTGATGTCAGCATTGGAATGATTACTATGTTTTACCTTCTGATTTATAAAGATGCGTCTCCTGTATAAATGCGATGTCAGCATTGGAATGATTACTATGTTTTACCTTCTGATTTAGAAAGATGCGTCTCCTGTATAAATGTGATGTCAGCATTGGAATGATTACTGTGTTTTACCTTCTGATTTATAAAGATGCGTCTCCTGTATAAATGTGATGTCAGCATTGGAATGATTAATATGTTTTACCTTCTGATTTAGAAAGATGCGTCTCCTGTATAAATGTGATGTCAGCATTGGAATGATTACTATGTTTTACCTTCTGATTTAGAAAGGTGCGTCTCCTGTATAAATGTGATGTCAGCATTGGAATGATTACTATGTTTTACCTTCTGATTTAGAAAGATGCGTCTCCTGTATAAATGTGATGTCAGCATTGGAATGATTACTATGTTTTACCTTCTGATTTAGAAAGATGCGTCTCCTGTATAAATGTTATGTCAGCATTGGAATGATTACTGTGTTTTACCTTCTGATTTATAAAGATGCGTCTCCTGTATAAATGTGATGTCAGCATTGGAATGATTACTATGTTTTACCTTCTGATTTATAAAGATGCGTCTCCTGTATAAATGCGATGTCAGCATTGGAATGATTACTATGTTTTACCTTCTGATTTAGAAAGATGCGTCTCCTGTATAAATGTGATGTCAGCATTGGAATGATTACTATGTTTTACCTTCTGATTTAGAAAGATGCGTCTCCTGTATAAATGTGATGTCAGCATTGGAATGATTACTATGTTTTACCTTCTGATTTATAAAGATGCGTCTCCTGTATAAATGTGATGTCAGCATTGGAATGATTACTATGTTTTACCTTCTGATTTATAAAGATGCGTCTCCTGTATAAATGCGATGTCAGCATTGGAATGATTACTATGTTTCAGCTTCTGATTTAGAAAGATGCGTCTCCTGTATAAATGCTATGTCAGCATTGGAATGATTACTATGTTTTACCTTCTGATTTAGAAAGATGCGTCTCCTGTATAAATGCGATGTCAGCATTGGAATGATTACTATGTTTCAGCTTCTGATTTATAAAGATGCGTCTCCTGTATAAATGTGATGTCAGCATTGGAATGATTACTATGTTTTACCTTCTGATTTAGAAAGATGCGTCTCCTGTATAAATGTGATGTCAGCATCGGAATGATTACTATGTTTCAGCTTCTGATTTATAAAGATGCGTCTCCTGTATAAATGTGATGTCAGCATTGGAATGATTACTATGTTTTACCTTCTGATTTAGAAAGATGCGTCTCCTGTATAAATGTTATGTCAGCATTGGAATGATTACTGTGTTTTACCTTCTGATTTAGAAAGATGCGTCTCCTGTATAAATGCGATGTCAGCATTGGAATGATTACTATGTTTTACCTTCTGATTTAGAAAGATGCGTCTCCTGTATAAATGCGATGTCAGCATTGGAATGATTACTATGTTTTACCTTCTGATTTATAAAGATGCGTCTCCTGTATAAATGCGATGTCAGCATTGGAATGATTACTATGTTTCAGCCTCTGATTTAGAAAGATGCGTCTCCTGTATAAATGTTATGTCAGCATTGGAATGATTACTATGTTTTACCTTCTGATTTAGAAAGATGCGTCTCCTGTATAAATGCGATGTCAGCATTGGAATGATTACTATGTTTTACCTTCTGATTTATAAAGATGCGTCTCCTGTATAAATGTGATGTCAGCATTGGAATGATTACTATGTTTTACCTTCTGATTTATAAATATGCGTCTCCTGTATAAATGTGATGTCAGCATTGGAATGATTACTATGTTTTACCTTCTGATTTATAAAGATGCGTCTCCTGTATAAATGCTACGTCAGCATTGGAATGATTACTATGTTTTACCTTCTGATTTAGAAAGATGCGTCTCCTGTATAAATGTTATGTCAGCATTGGAATGATTACTATGTTTCAGCTTCTGATTTAGAAAGATGCGTCTCCTGTATAAATGCTATGTCAGCATTGGAATGATTACTATGTTTTACCTTCTGATTTAGAAAGATGCGTCTCCTGTATAAATGTGATGTCAGCATTGGAATGATTACTATGTTTCAGCTTCTGATTTAGAAAGATGCGTCTCCTGTATAAATGTGATGTCAGCATTGGAATGATTACTATGTTTTACCTTCTGATTTAGAAAGATGCGTCTCCTGTATAAATGCTATGTCAGCATTGGAATGATTACTATGTTTTACCTTCTGATTTATAAAGATGCGTCTCCTGTATAAATGTGATGTCAGCATTGGAATGATTGCTATGTTTTAACTTCTGATTTAGAAAGATGCGTCTCCTGTATAAATGTGATGTCAGCATTGGAATGATTACTATGTTTCAGCTTCTGATTTATAAAGATGCGTCTCCTGTATAAATGTTATGTCAGTATTGGAATGATTACTATGTTTTACCTTCTGATTTAGAAAGATGCGTCTCCTGTATAAATGTGATGTCAGCATTGGAATGATTACTATGTTTTACCTTCTGATTTATAAAGATGCGTCTCCTGTATAAATGTTATGTCAGCATTGGAATGATTACTATGTTTTACCTACTGATTTATAAAGATGCGTCTCCTGTATAAATGTGATGTCAGCATTGGAATGATTGCTATGTTTTACCTTCTGATTTATAAAGATGCGTCTCCTGTATAAATGTTATGTCAGCATTGGAATGATTAATATGTTTTACCTACTGATTTATAAAGATGCGTCTCCTGTATAAATGTGATGTCAGCATTGGAATGATTACTATGTTTTACCTTCTGATTTAGAAAGATGCGTCTCCTGTATAAATGCGATGTCAGCATTGGAATGATTACTATGTTTTACCTTCTGATTTAGAAAGATGCGTCTCCTGTATAAATGCTACGTCAGCATTGGAATGATTACTATGTTTTACCTTCTGATTTATAAAGATGCGTCTCCTGTATAAATGTGATGTCAGCATTGGAATGATTACTATGTTTTACCTTCTGATTTAGAAAGATGCGTCTCCTGTATAAATGTGATGTCAGCATTGGAATGATTACTATGTTTTACCTTCTGATTTAGAAAGATGCGTCTCCTGTATAAATGTGATGTCAGCATTGGAATGATTACTATGTTTTACCTTCTGATTTATAAAGATGCGTCTCCTGTATAAATGTGATGTCAGCATTGGAATGATTACTATGTTTTACCTTCTGATTTATAAAGATGCGTCTCCTGTATAAATGTGATGTCAGCATTGGAATGATTACTATGTTTTACCTTCTGATTTAGAAAGATGCGTCTCCTGTATAAATGTGATGTCAGCATTGGAATGATTACTATGTTTTACCTTCTGATTTAGAAAGATGCGTCTCCTGTATAAATGCTATGTCAGCATTGGAATGATTACTATGTTTTACCTTCTGATTTATAAAGATGCGTCTCCTGTATAAATGCGATGTCAGCATTGGAATGATTGCTATGTTTCAGCTTCTGATTTATAAAGATGCGTCTCCTGTATAAATGTGATGTCAGCATTGGAATGATTACTATGTTTTACCTTCTGATTTAGAAAGATGCGTCTCCTGTATAAATGTGATGTCAGCATCGGAATGATTACTATGTTTTACCTTCTGATTTAGAAAGATGCGTCTCCTGTATAAATGTGATGTCAGCATTGGAATGATTACTATGTTTTACCTTCTGATTTATAAAGATGCATCTCCTGTATAAATGTTATGTCAGCATTGGAATGATTACTATGTTTTACCTTCTGATTTATAAAGATGCGTCTCCTGTATAAATGTGATGTCAGCATTGGAATGATTACTATGTTTCAGCTTCTGATTTATAAAGATGCGTCTCCTGTATAAATGTGATGTCAGCATTGGAATGATTACTATGTTTTACCTTCTGATTTAGAAAGATGCGTCTCCTGTATAAATGTTATGTCAGCATTGGAATGATTACTATGTTTTACCTTCTGATTTAGAAAGATGCGTCTCCTGTATAAATGTGATGTCAGCATTGGAATGATTACTATGTTTTACCTTCTGATTTAGAAAGATGCGTCTCCTGTATAAATGTGATGTCAGCATTGGAATGATTACTATGTTTTACCTTCTGATTTATAAAGATGCGTCTCCTGTATAAATGTGATGTCAGCATTGGAATGATTACTATGTTTTACCTTCTGATTTATAAAGATGCATCTCCTGTATAAATGTGATGTCAGCATTGGAATGATTACTATGTTTTACCTTCTGATTTAGAAAGATGCGTCTCCTGTATAAATGTGATGTCAGCATTGGAATGATTACTATGTTTTACCTTCTGATTTAGAAAGATGCGTCTCCTGTATAAATGCTATGTCAGCATTGGAATGATTACTATGTTTTACCTTCTGATTTAGAAAGATGCGTCTCCTGTATAAATGCTATGTCAGCATTGGAATGATTACTATGTTTTACCTTCTGATTTAGAAAGATGCGTCTCCTGTATAAATGTGATGTCAGCATTGGAATGATTACTATGTTTTACCTTCTGATTTAGAAAGATGCGTCTCCTGTATAAATGTGATGTCAGCATTGGAATGATTACTATCTTTTACCTTCTGATTTATAAAGATGCGTCTCCTGTATAAATGCGATGTCAGCATTGGAATGATTGCTATGTTTCAGCTTCTGATTTATAAAGATGCGTCTCCTGTATAAATGTGATGTCAGCATCGGAATGATTACTATGTTTTACCTTCTGATTTAGAAAGATGCGTCTCCTGTATAAATGTGATGTCAGCATTGGAATGATTACTATGTTTTACCTTCTGATTTAGAAAGATGCGTCTCCTGTATAAATGCTATGTCAGCATTGGAATGATTACTGCGTTTTACCTTCTGATTTATAAAGATGCGTCTCCTGTATAAATGCGATGTCAGCATTGGAATGATTGCTATGTTTCAGCTTCTGATTTATAAAGATGCGTCTCCTGTATAAATGTGATGTCAGCATTGGAATGATTACTATGTTTTACCTTCTGATTTAGAAAGATGCGTCTCCTGTATAAATGTGATGTCAGCATCGGAATGATTACTATGTTTTACCTTCTGATTTAGAAAGATGCGTCTCCTGTATAAATGTGATGTCAGCATTGGAATGATTACTATGTTTTACCTTCTGATTTATAAAGATGCGTCTCCTGTATAAATGTGATGTCAGCATTGGAATGATTACTATGTTTCAGCTTCTGATTTATAAAGATGCGTCTCCTGTATAAATGTGATGTCAGCATTGGAATGATTACTATGTTTTACCTTCTGATTTAGAAAGATGCGTCTCCTGTATAAATGCTATGTCAGCATTGGAATGATTACTATGTTTTACCTTCTGATTTATAAAGATGCGTCTCCTGTATAAATGCGATGTCAGCATTGGAATGATTACTATGTTTTACCTTCTGATTTAGAAAGATGCGTCTCCTGTATAAATGCGATGTCAGCATTGGAATGATTACTATGTTTTACCTTCTGATTTATAAAGATGCGTCTCCTGTATAAATGTGATGTCAGCATTGGAATGATTACTATGTTTTACCTTCTGATTTATAAAGATGCGTCTCCTGTATAAATGCGATGTCAGCATTGGAATGATTACTATGTTTTACCTTCTGATTTATAAAGATGCGTCTCCTGTATAAATGTTATGTCAGCATTGGAATGATTACTATGTTTTACCTTCTGATTTAGAAAGATGCGTCTCCTGTATAAATGTGATGTCAGCATTGGAATGATTACTATGTTTTACCTTCTGATTTATAAAGATGCGTCTCCTGTATAAATGTTATGTCAGCATTGGAATGATTACTATGTTTTACCTTCTGATTTATAAAGATGCGTCTCCTGTATAAATGTGATGTCAGCATTGGAATGATTACTATGTTTTACCTTCTGATTTATAAAGATGCGTCTCCTGTATAAATGTGATGTCAGCATTGGAATGATTACTGTGTTTTACCTTCTGATTTAGAAAGATGCGTCTCCTGTATAAATGTGATGTCAGCATTGGAATGATTACTATGTTTCAGCTTCTGATTTAGAAAGATGCGTCTCCTGTATAAATGTTATGTCAGCATTGGAATGATTACTATGTTTTACCTTCTGATTTATAAAGATGCGTCTCCTGTATAAATGCTATGTCAGCATTGGAATGATTACTATGTTTTACCTTCTGATTTATAAAGATGCGTCTCCTGTATAAATGTGATGTCAGCATTGGAATGATTGCTATGTTTTACCTTCTGATTTAGAAAGATGCGTCTCCTGTATAAATGTGATGTCAGCATTGGAATGATTACTATGTTTCAGCTTCTGATTTATAAAGATGCGTCTCCTGTATAAATGCGATGTCAGCATTGGAATGATTACTATGTTTTACCTTCTGATTTATAAAGATGCGTCTCCTGTATAAATGTGATGTCAGCATTGGAATGATTACTATGTTTTACCTTCTGATTTATAAAGATGCGTCTCCTGTATAAATGCGATGTCAGCATTGGAATGATTACTATGTTTCAGCTTCTGATTTATAAAGATGCGTCTCCTGTATAAATGCTATGTCAGCATTGGAATGATTACTATGTTTTACCTTCTGATTTATAAAGATGCGTCTCCTGTATAAATGTGATGTCAGCATTGGAATGATTACTATGTTTCAGCTTCTGATTTATAAAGATGCGTCTCCTGTATAAATGTTATGTCAGTATTGGAATGATTACTATGTTTTACCTTCTGATTTATAAAGATGCGTCTCCTGTATAAATGTTATGTCAGCATTGGAATGATTACTATGTTTTACCTTCTGATTTAGAAAGATGCGTCTCCTGTATAAATGTTATGTCAGCATTGGAATGATTACTATGTTTCAGCTTCTGATTTATAAAGATGCGTCTCCTGTATAAATGTTATGTCAGTATTGGAATGATTACTATGTTTTACCTTCTGATTTATAAAGATGCGTCTCCTGTATAAATGTTATGTCAGCATTGGAATGATTACTATGTTTTACCTTCTGATTTATAAAGATGCGTCTCCTGTATAAATGTGATGTCAGCATTGGAATGATTACTATGTTTCAGCTTCTGATTTAGAAAGATGCGTCTCCTGTATAAATGCGATGTCAGCATTGGAATGATTACTATGTTTTACCTTCTGATTTATAAAGATGCGTCTCCTGTATAAATGTGATGTCAGCATTGGAATGATTACTATGTTTTACCTTCTGATTTATAAAGATGCATCTCCTGTATAAATGTGATGTCAGCATTGGAATGATTACTATGTTTCAGCTTCTGATTTATAAAGATGCGTCTCCTGTATAAATGTGATGTCAGCATTGGAATGATTACTATGTTTTACCTTCTGATTTAGAAAGATGCGTCTCCTGTATAAATGCTATGTCAGCATTGGAATGATTACTATGTTTCAGCTTCTGATTTAGAAAGATGCGTCTCCTGTATAAATGTGATGTCAGCATTGGAATGATTACTATGTTTTACCTTCTGATTTATAAAGATGCGTCTCCTGTATAAATGCGATGCCAGCATTGGAATGATTACTATGTTTTACCTTCTGATTTAGAAAGATGCGTCTCCTGTATAAATGCTATGTCAGCATTGGAATGATTACTATGTTTCAGCTTCTGATTTAGAAAGATGCGTCTCCTGTATAAATGTGATGTCAGCATTGGAATGATTACTATGTTTTACCTTCTGATTTAGAAAGATGCGTCTCCTGTATAAATGTTATGTCAGCATTGGAATGATTACTATGTTTTACCTTCTGATTTAGAAAGATGCGTCTCCTGTATAAATGTGATGTCAGCATTGGAATGATTACTATGTTTTACCTTCTGATTTAGAAAGATGCGTCTCCTGTATAAATGTTATGTCAGCATTGGAATGATTACTATGTTTTACCTTCTGATTTATAAATATGCGTCTCCTGTATAAATGTGATGTCAGCATTGGAATGATTACTATGTTTTACCTTCTGATTTATAAAGATGCGTCTCCTGTATAAATGCTACGTCAGCATTGGAATGATTACTATGTTTTACCTTCTGATTTAGAAAGATGCGTCTCCTGTATAAATGTTATGTCAGCATTGGAATGATTGCTATGTTTTACATTCTGATTTAGAAAGATGCGTCTCCTGTATAAATGTGATGTCAGCATTGGAATGATTACTATGTTTTACCTTCTGATTTATAAAGATGCGTCTCCTGTATAAATGTGATGTCAGCATTGGAATGATTACTATGTTTTACCTTCTGATTTAGAAAGATGCGTCTCCTGTATAAATGTGATGTCAGCATTGGAATGATTACTATGTTTTACCTTCTGATTTATAAAGATGCGTCTCCTGTATAAATGTTATGTCAGCATTGGAATGATTACTATGTTTTACCTTCTGATTTATAAAGATGCGTCTCCTGTATAAATGTGATGTCAGCATTGGAATGATTACTATGTTTTACCTTCTGATTTATAAAGATGCGTCTCCTGTATAAATGTGATGTCAGCATTGGAATGATTACTGTGTTTTACCTTCTGATTTAGAAAGATGCGTCTCCTGTATAAATGTGATGTCAGCATTGGAATGATTACTATGTTTCAGCTTCTGATTTAGAAAGATGCGTCTCCTGTATAAATGCTATGTCAGCATTGGAATGATTACTATGTTTTACCTTCTGATTTATAAAGATGCGTCTCCTGTATAAATGTGATGTCAGCATTGGAATGATTACTATGTTTTACCTTCTGATTTATAAAGATGCGTCTCCTGTATAAATGTTATGTCAGCATTGGAATGATTGCTATGTTTTACCTTCTGATTTAGAAAGATGCGTCTCCTGTATAAATGTGATGTCAGCATTGGAATGATTACTATGTTTCAGCTTCTGATTTATAAAGATGCGTCTCCTGTATAAATGCGATGTCAGCATTGGAATGATTACTATGTTTTACCTTCTGATTTATAAAGATGCGTCTCCTGTATAAATGTGATGTCAGCATTGGAATGATTACTATGTTTTACCTTCTGATTTAGAAAGATGCGTCTCCTGTATAAATGTTATGTCAGCATTGGAATGATTACTATGTTTTACCTTCTGATTTAGAAAGATGCGTCTCCTGTATAAATGTGATGTCAGCATTGGAATGATTACTATGTTTTACCTTCTGATTTATAAAGATGCGTCTCCTGTATAAATGTGATGTCAGCATTGGAATGATTACTATGTTTTACCTTCTGATTTATAAAGATGCATCTCCTGTATAAATGTGATGTCAGCATTGGAATGATTACTATGTTTCAGCTTCTGATTTATAAAGATGCGTCTCCTGTATAAATGTGATGTCAGCATTGGAATGATTACTATGTTTTACCTTCTGATTTAGAAAGATGCGTCTCCTGTATAAATGCTATGTCAGCATTGGAATGATTACTATGTTTCAGCTTCTGATTTATAAAGATGCGTCTCCTGTATAAATGTGATGTCAGCATTGGAATGATTACTATGTTTCAGCTTCTGATTTATAAAGATGCGTCTCCTGTATAAATGTGATGTCAGCATTGGAATGATTACTATGTTTTACCTTCTGATTTAGAAAGATGCGTCTCCTGTATAAATGCTATGTCAGCATTGGAATGATTACTATGTTTTACCTTCTGATTTATAAAGATGCGTCTCCTGTATAAATGCGATGTCAGCATTGGAATGATTACTATGTTTTACCTTCTGATTTATAAAGATGCGTCTCCTGTATAAATGCGATGTCAGCATTGGAATGATTACTATGTTTTACCTTCTGATTTATAAAGATGCGTCTCCTGTATAAATGTGATGTCAGCATTGGAATGATTACTATGTTTTACCTTCTGATTTATAAAGATGCGTCTCCTGTATAAATGCGATGTCAGCATTGGAATGATTACTATGTTTTACCTTCTGATTTATAAAGATGCGTCTCCTGTATAAATGTTATGTCAGCATTGGAATGATTACTATGTTTTACCTTCTGATTTAGAAAGATGCGTCTCCTGTATAAATGTGATGTCAGCATTGGAATGATTACTATGTTTTACCTTCTGATTTATAAAGATGCGTCTCCTGTATAAATGTTATGTCAGCATTGGAATGATTACTATGTTTTACCTTCTGATTTATAAAGATGCGTCTCCTGTATAAATGTGATGTCAGCATTGGAATGATTACTATGTTTTACCTTCTGATTTATAAAGATGCGTCTCCTGTATAAATGTGATGTCAGCATTGGAATGATTACTGTGTTTTACCTTCTGATTTAGAAAGATGCGTCTCCTGTATAAATGTGATGTCAGCATTGGAATGATTACTATGTTTCAGCTTCTGATTTAGAAAGATGCGTCTCCTGTATAAATGTTATGTCAGCATTGGAATGATTACTATGTTTTACCTTCTGATTTAGAAAGATGCGTCTCCTGTATAAATGCTATGTCAGCATTGGAATGATTACTATGTTTTACCTTCTGATTTATAAAGATGCGTCTCCTGTATAAATGTGATGTCAGCATTGGAATGATTGCTATGTTTTACCTTCTGATTTAGAAAGATGCGTCTCCTGTATAAATGTGATGTCAGCATTGGAATGATTACTATGTTTCAGCTTCTGATTTATAAAGATGCGTCTCCTGTATAAATGCGATGTCAGCATTGGAATGATTACTATGTTTTACCTTCTGATTTATAAAGATGCGTCTCCTGTATAAATGTGATGTCAGCATTGGAATGATTACTATGTTTTACCTTCTGATTTATAAAGATGCGTCTCCTGTATAAATGCGATGTCAGCATTGGAATGATTACTATGTTTCAGCTTCTGATTTATAAAGATGCGTCTCCTGTATAAATGCTATGTCAGCATTGGAATGATTACTATGTTTTACCTTCTGATTTATAAAGATGCGTCTCCTGTATAAATGTTATGTCAGCATTGGAATGATTACTATGTTTCAGCTTCTGATTTATAAAGATGCGTCTCCTGTATAAATGTTATGTCAGTATTGGAATGATTACTATGTTTTACCTTCTGATTTATAAAGATGCGTCTCCTGTATAAATGTTATGTCAGCATTGGAATGATTACTATGTTTTACCTTCTGATTTAGAAAGATGCGTCTCCTGTATAAATGTTATGTCAGCATTGGAATGATTACTATGTTTCAGCTTCTGATTTATAAAGATGCGTCTCCTGTATAAATGTTATGTCAGTATTGGAATGATTACTATGTTTTACCTTCTGATTTATAAAGATGCGTCTCCTGTATAAATGTTATGTCAGCATTGGAATGATTACTATGTTTTACCTTCTGATTTATAAAGATGCGTCTCCTGTATAAATGTGATGTCAGCATTGGAATGATTACTATGTTTCAGCTTCTGATTTAGAAAGATGCGTCTCCTGTATAAATGCGATGTCAGCATTGGAATGATTACTATGTTTTACCTTCTGATTTATAAAGATGCGTCTCCTGTATAAATGTGATGTCAGCATTGGAATGATTACTATGTTTTACCTTCTGATTTATAAAGATGCATCTCCTGTATAAATGTGATGTCAGCATTGGAATGATTACTATGTTTCAGCTTCTGATTTATAAAGATGCGTCTCCTGTATAAATGTGATGTCAGCATTGGAATGATTACTATGTTTTACCTTCTGATTTAGAAAGATGCGTCTCCTGTATAAATGCTATGTCAGCATTGGAATGATTACTATGTTTCAGCTTCTGATTTAGAAAGATGCGTCTCCTGTATAAATGTGATGTCAGCATTGGAATGATTACTATGTTTTACCTTCTGATTTATAAAGATGCGTCTCCTGTATAAATGCGATGCCAGCATTGGAATGATTACTATGTTTTACCTTCTGATTTAGAAAGATGCGTCTCCTGTATAAATGCTATGTCAGCATTGGAATGATTACTATGTTTCAGCTTCTGATTTAGAAAGATGCGTCTCCTGTATAAATGTTATGTCAGCATTGGAATGATTACTATGTTTTACCTTCTGATTTAGAAAGATGCGTCTCCTGTATAAATGTGATGTCAGCATTGGAATGATTACTATGTTTTACCTTCTGATTTAGAAAGATGCGTCTCCTGTATAAATGTGATGTCAGCATTGGAATGATTACTATGTTTTACCTTCTGATTTAGAAAGATGCGTCTCCTGTATAAATGTTATGTCAGCATTGGAATGATTACTATGTTTTACCTTCTGATTTATAAATATGCGTCTCCTGTATAAATGTGATGTCAGCATTGGAATGATTACTATGTTTTACCTTCTGATTTATAAAGATGCGTCTCCTGTATAAATGCTACGTCAGCATTGGAATGATTACTATGTTTTACCTTCTGATTTAGAAAGATGCGTCTCCTGTATAAATGTTATGTCAGCATTGGAATGATTACTATGTTTTACCTTCTGATTTAGAAAGATGCGTCTCCTGTATAAATGTGATGTCAGCATTGGAATGATTACTATGTTTTACCTTCTGATTTATAAAGATGCGTCTCCTGTATAAATGTGATGTCAGCATTGGAATGATTACTATGTTTTACCTTCTGATTTAGAAAGATGCGTCTCCTGTATAAATGTGATGTCAGCATTGGAATGATTACTATGTTTTACCTTCTGATTTATAAAGATGCGTCTCCTGTATAAATGTTATGTCAGCATTGGAATGATTACTATGTTTTACCTTCTGATTTATAAAGATGCGTCTCCTGTATAAATGTGATGTCAGCATTGGAATGATTACTATGTTTTACCTTCTGATTTATAAAGATGCGTCTCCTGTATAAATGTGATGTCAGCATTGGAATGATTACTGTGTTTTACCTTCTGATTTAGAAAGATGCGTCTCCTGTATAAATGTGATGTCAGCATTGGAATGATTACTATGTTTCAGCTTCTGATTTAGAAAGATGCGTCTCCTGTATAAATGCTATGTCAGCATTGGAATGATTACTATGTTTTACCTTCTGATTTATAAAGATGCGTCTCCTGTATAAATGTGATGTCAGCATTGGAATGATTACTATGTTTTACCTTCTGATTTATAAAGATGCGTCTCCTGTATAAATGTTATGTCAGCATTGGAATGATTGCTATGTTTTACCTTCTGATTTAGAAAGATGCGTCTCCTGTATAAATGTGATGTCAGCATTGGAATGATTACTATGTTTCAGCTTCTGATTTATAAAGATGCGTCTCCTGTATAAATGCGATGTCAGCATTGGAATGATTACTATGTTTTACCTTCTGATTTATAAAGATGCGTCTCCTGTATAAATGTGATGTCAGCATTGGAATGATTACTATGTTTTACCTTCTGATTTAGAAAGATGCGTCTCCTGTATAAATGTTATGTCAGCATTGGAATGATTACTGTGTTTTACCTTCTGATTTATAAAGATGCGTCTCCTGTATAAATGTGATGTCAGCATTGGAATGATTACTATGTTTTACCTTCTGATTTATAAAGATGCATCTCCTGTATAAATGTGATGTCAGCATTGGAATGATTACTATGTTTCAGCTTCTGATTTATAAAGATGCGTCTCCTGTATAAATGTGATGTCAGCATTGGAATGATTACTATGTTTTACCTTCTGATTTAGAAAGATGCGTCTCCTGTATAAATGCTATGTCAGCATTGGAATGATTACTATGTTTCAGCTTCTGATTTAGAAAGATGCGTCTCCTGTATAAATGTGATGTCAGCATTGGAATGATTGCTATGTTTTACATTCTGATTTAGAAAGATGCGTCTCCTGTATAAATGTGATGTCAGCATTGGAATGATTACTATGTTTTACCTTCTGATTTAGAAAGATGCGTCTCCTGTATAAATGTGATGTCAGCATTGGAATGATTACTATGTTTTACCTTCTGATTTATAAAGATGCGTCTCCTGTATAAATGCGATGTCAGCATTGGAATGATTACTATGTTTTACCTTCTGATTTATAAAGATGCGTCTCCTGTATAAATGTGATGTCAGCATTGGAATGATTACTATGTTTTACCTTCTGATTTATAAAGATGCGTCTCCTGTATAAATGCGATGTCAGCATTGGAATGATTACTATGTTTTACCTTCTGATTTAGAAAGATGCGCCTCCTGTATAAATGTGATGTCAGCATTGGAATGATTACTATGTTTTACCTTCTGATTTAGAAAGATGCGTCTCCTGTATAAATGCTATGTCAGCATTGGAATGATTACTATGTTTCAGCTTCTGATTTAGAAAGATGCGTCTCCTGTATAAATGTGATGTCAGCATTGGAATGATTACTATGTTTTACCTTCTGATTTAGAAAGATGCGTCTCCTGTATAAATGTGATGTCAGCATTGGAATGATTACTATGTTTTACCTTCTGATTTAGAAAGATGCGTCTCCTGTATAAATGTGATGTCAGCATTGGAATGATTACTATGTTTTACCTTCTGATTTATAAAGATGCGTCTCCTGTATAAATGCTACGTCAGCATTGGAATGATTACTATGTTTTACCTTCTGATTTAGAAAGATGCGTCTCCTGTATAAATGTTATGTCAGCATTGGAATGATTACTATGTTTTACCTTCTGATTTAGAAAGATGCGTCTCCTGTATAAATGTGATGTCAGCATTGGAATGATTACTATGTTTTACCTTCTGATTTATAAAGATGCGTCTCCTGTATAAATGTGATGTCAGCATTGGAATGATTACTATGTTTTACCTTCTGATTTAGAAAGATGCGTCTCCTGTATAAATGTGATGTCAGCATTGGAATGATTACTATGTTTCAGCTTCTGATTTATAAAGATGCGTCTCCTGTATAAATGTGATGTCAGCATTGGAATGATTACTATGTTTTACCTTCTGATTTATAAAGATGCGTCTCCTGTATAAATGTTATGTCAGCATTGGAATGATTACTATGTTTTACCTTCTGATTTATAAAGATGCGTCTCCTGTATAAATGTTATGTCAGCATTGGAATGATTACTATGTTTTACCTTCTGATTTATAAAGATGCGTCTCCTGTATAAATGTGATGTCAGCATTGGAATGATTACTATGTTTTACCTTCTGATTTATAAAGATGCGTCTCCTGTATAAATGTGATGTCAGCATTGGAATGATTACTGTGTTTTACCTTCTGATTTAGAAAGATGCGTCTCCTGTATAAATGTGATGTCAGCATTGGAATGATTACTATGTTTCAGCTTCTGATTTAGAAAGATGCGTCTCCTGTATAAATGCTATGTCAGCATTGGAATGATTACTATGTTTTACCTTCTGATTTATAAAGATGCGTCTCCTGTATAAATGTGATGTCAGCATTGGAATGATTGCTATGTTTTACCTTCTGATTTAGAAAGATGCGTCTCCTGTATAAATGTGATGTCAGCATTGGAATGATTACTATGTTTCAGCTTCTGATTTATAAAGATGCGTCTCCTGTATAAATGCGATGTCAGCATTGGAATGATTACTATGTTTTACCTTCTGATTTATAAAGATGCGTCTCCTGTATAAATGTGATGTCAGCATTGGAATGATTACTATGTTTTACCTTCTGATTTATAAAGATGTGTCTCCTGTATAAATGCGATGTCAGCATTGGAATGATTACTATGTTTCAGCTTCTGATTTATAAAGATGCGTCTCCTGTATAAATGCTATGTCAGCATTGGAATGATTACTATGTTTCAGCTTCTGATTTAGAAAGATGCGTCTCCTGTATAAATGCGATGTCAGCATTGGAATGATTACTATGTTTCAGCTTCTGATTTATAAAGATGCGTCTCCTGTATAAATGCTATGTCAGCATTGGAATAATTACTATGTTTTACCTTCTGATTTATAAAGATGCGTCTCCTGTATAAATGTTATGTCAGCATTGGAATGATTACTATGTTTCAGCTTCTGATTTATAAAGATGCGTCTCCTGTATAAATGTTATGTCAGTATTGGAATGATTACTATGTTTTACCTTCTGATTTATAAAGATGCGTCTCCTGTATAAATGTTATGTCAGCATTGGAATGATTACTATGTTTTACCTACTGATTTATAAAGATGCGTCTCCTGTATAAATGTGATGTCAGCATTGGAATGATTGCTATGTTTTACCTTCTGATTTATAAAGATGCGTCTCCTGTATAAATGTTATGTCAGCATTGGAATGATTACTATGTTTTACCTACTGATTTATAAAGATGCGTCTCCTGTATAAATGCGATGTCAGCATTGGAATGATTACTATGTTTTACCTTCTGATTTATAAAGATGCGTCTCCTGTATAAATGTGATGTCAGCATTGGAATGATTACTATGTTTTACCTTCTGATTTAGAAAGATGCGTCTCCTGTATAAATGCGATGTCAGCATTGGAATGATTACTATGTTTTACCTTCTGATTTAGAAAGATGCGTCTCCTGTATAAATGTGATGTCAGCATTGGAATGATTACTATGTTTTACCTTCTGATTTAGAAAGATGCGTCTCCTGTATAAATGCTATGTCAGCATTGGAATGATTACTATGTTTTACCTTCTGATTTAGAAAGATGCGTCTCCTGTATAAATGTTATGTCAGCATTGGAATGATTACTATGTTTCAGCTTCTGATTTATAAAGATGCGTCTCCTGTATAAATGTGATGTCAGCATTGGAATGATTACTATGTTTTACCTTCTGATTTAGAAAGATGCGTCTCCTGTATAAATGTGATGTCAGCATTGGAATGATTACTGTGTTTTACCTTCTGATTTATAAAGATGCGTCTCCTGTATAAATGTGATGTCAGCATTGGAATGATTGCTATGTTTTACCTTCTGATTTAGAAAGATGCGTCTCCTGTATAAATGTGATGTCAGCATTGGAATGATTACTATGTTTCAGCTTCTGATTTATAAAGATGCGTCTCCTGTATAAATGTTATGTCAGTATTGGAATGATTACTATGTTTTACCTTCTAATTTATAAAGATGCGTCTCCTGTATAAATGTTATGTCAGCATTGGAATGATTACTATGTTTTACCTACTGATTTATAAAGATGCGTCTCCTGTATAAATGTGATGTCAGCATTGGAATGATTGCTATGTTTTACCTTCTGATTTATAAAGATGCGTCTCCTGTATAAATGTTATGTCAGCATTGGAATGATTACTATGTTTTACCTACTGATTTATAAAGATGCGTCTCCTGTATAAATGTGATGTCAGCATTGGAATGATTACTATGTTTTACCTTCTGATTTATAAAGATGCGTCTCCTGTATAAATGTGATGTCAGCATTGGAATGATTACTATGTTTTACCTTCTGATTTAGAAAGATGCGTCTCCTGTATAAATGTGATGTCAGCATTGGAATGATTACTATGTTTTACCTTCTGATTTATAAAGATGCGTCACCTGTATAAATGTTATGTCAGCATTGGAATGATTACTATGTTTTACCTTCTGATTTATAAAGATGCGTCTCCTGTATAAATGTTATGTCAGCATTGGAATGATTACTATGTTTTACCTTCTGATTTATAAAGATGCGTCTCCTGTATAAATGTGATGTCAGCATTGGAATGATTACTATGTTTTACCTTCTGATTTATAAAGATGCGTCTCCTGTATAAATGCGATGTCAGCATTGGAATGATTACTATGTTTTACCTTCTGATTTATAAAGATGCGTCTCCTGTATAAATGCGATGTCAGCATTGGAATGATTACTATGTTTTACCTTCTGATTTATAAAGATGCGTCTCCTGTATAAATGTTATGTCAGCATTGGAATGATTACTATGTTTCAGCTTCTGATTTATAAAGATGCGTCTCCTGTATAAATGCGATGTCAGCATTGGAATGATTACTATGTTTCAGCTTCTGATTTATAAAGATGCGTCTCCTGTATAAATGTGATGTCAGCATTGGAATGATTACTATGTTTTACCTTCTGATTTAGAAAGATGCGTCTCCTGTATAAATGTGATGTCAGCATTGGAATGATTACTATGTTTTACCTTCTGATTTATAAAGATGCGTCTCCTGTATAAATGCGATGTCAGCATTGGAATGATTACTATGTTTTACCTTCTGATTTATAAAGATGCGTCTCCTGTATAAATGCGATGTCAGCATTGGAATGATTACTATGTTTTACCTTCTGATTTAGAAAGATGCGTCTCCTGTATAAATGTGATGTCAGCATTGGAATGATTGCTATGTTTTACCTTCTGATTTAGAAAGATGCGTCTCCTGTATAAATGTTATGTCAGCATTGGAATGATTGCTATGTTTTACCTTCTGATTTATAAAGATGCGTCTCCTGTATAAATGTGATGTCAGCATTGGAATGATTACTATGTTTTACCTTCTGATTTATAAAGATGCGTCTCCTGTATAAATGTGATGTCAGCATTGGAATGATTACTATATTTTACCTTCTGATTTAGAAAGATGCGTCTCCTGTATAAATGTTATGTCAGCATTGGAATGATTAATATGTTTTACCTTCTGATTTATAAAGAAGCGTCTCCTGTATAAATGTGATGTCAGCATTGGAATGATTACTATGTTTTACCTTCTGATTTATAAAGATGCGTCTCCTGTATAAATGTGATGTCAGCATTGGAATGATTACTATGTTTTACCTTCTGATTTATAAAGATGCGTCTCCTGTATAAATGTGATGTCAGCATTGGAATGATTACTATGTTTTACCTTCTGATTTATAAAGATGCGTCTCCTGTATAAATGTGATGTCAGCATTGGAATGATTACTATGTTTTACCTTCTGATTTATAAAGATGCGTCTCCTGTATAAATGCGATGTCAGCATTGGAATGATTGCTATGTTTCAGCTTCTGATTTATAAAGATGCGTCTCCTGTATAAATGTGATGTCAGCATTGGAATGATTACTATGTTTTACCTTCTGATTTAGAAAGATGCGTCTCCTGTATAAATGTGATGTCAGCATCGGAATGATTACTATGTTTTACCTTCTGATTTAGAAAGATGCGTCTCCTGTATAAATGTGATGTCAGCATTGGAATGATTACTATGTTTTACCTTCTGATTTATAAAGATGCATCTCCTGTATAAATGTTATGTCAGCATTGGAATGATTACTGCGTTTTACCTTCTGATTTATAAAGATGCGTCTCCTGTATAAATGTTATGTCAGCATTGGAATGATTACTATGTTTTACCTCCTGATTTATAAAGATGCGTCTCCTGTATAAATGCTATGTCAGCATTGGAATGATTACCATGTTTTACCTTCTGATTTATAAAGATGCGTCTCCTGTATAAATGTTATGTCAGCATTGGAATGATTACCATGTTTTACCTTCTGATTTATAAAGATGCGTCTCCTGTATAAATGCTACGTCAGCATTGGAATGATTACTATGTTTTACCTTCTGATTTAGAAAGATGCGTCTCCTGTATAAATGCTATGTCAGCATTGGAATGATTACTATGTTTCAGCTTCTGATTTATAAAGATGCGTCTCCTGTATAAATGTGATGTCAGCATTGGAATGATTACTATGTTTTACCTTCTGATTTAGAAAGATGCGTCTCCTGTATAAATGCTATTTCAGCATTGGAATGATTGCTATGTTTCAGCTTCTGATTTAGAAAGATGCGTCTCCTGTATAAATGTGATGTCAGCATTGGAATGATTACTATGTTTCAGCTTCTGATTTATAAAGATGCGTCTCCTGTATAAATGCGATGTCAGCATTGGAATGATTACTATGTTTAACCTTCTGATTTATAAAGATGCGTCTCCTGTATAAATGTGATGTCAGCATTGGAATGATTACTATGTTTCAGCTTCTGATTTATAAAGATGCGTCTCCTGTATAAATGCTATGTCAGCATTGGAATGATTACTATGTTTTACCTTCTGATTTATAAAGATGCGTCTCCTGTATAAATGTGATGTCAGCATTGGAATGATTACTATGTTTCAGCTTCTGATTTATAAAGATGCGTCTCCTGTATAAATGCGATGTCAGCATTGGAATGATTACTATGTTTTACCTTCTGATTTATAAAGATGCGTCTCCTGTATAAATGTGATGTCAGCATTGGAATGATTACTATGTTTTACCTTCTGATTTAGAAAGATGCGTCTCCTGTATAAATGCGATGTCAGCATTGGAATGATTACTATGTTTTACCTTCTGATTTAGAAAGATGCGTCTCCTGTATAAATGTTATGTCAGCATTGGAATGATTACTATGTTTTACCTTCTGATTTATAAAGATGCGTCTCCTGTATAAATGCGATGTCAGCATTGGAATGATTACTATGTTTTACCTACTGATTTATAAAGATGCGTCTCCTGTATAAATGTGATGTCAGCATTGGAATGATTACTATGTTTTACCTACTGATTTATAAAGATGCGTCTCCTGTATAAATGTGATGTCAGCATTGGAATGATTACTATGTTTTACCTACTGATTTATAAAGATGCGTCTCCTGTATAAATGTGATGTCAGCATTGGAATGATTACTATGTTTCAGCTTCTGATTTATAAAGATGCGTCTCCTGTATAAATGCGATGTCAGCATTGGAATGATTACTATGTTTAACCTTCTGATTTATAAAGATGCGTCTCCTGTATAAATGTGATGTCAGCATTGGAATGATTACTATGTTTTACCTTCTGATTTAGAAAGATGCGTCTCCTGTATAAATGTTATGTCAGCATTGGAATGATTACTATGTTTCAGCTTCTGATTTATAAAGATGCGTCTCCTGTATAAATGTGATGTCAGCATTGGAATGATTACTATGTTTTACCTTCTGATTTATAAAGATGCGTCTCCTGTATAAATGCTACGTCAGCATTGGAATGATTACTATGTTTTACCTTCTGATTTATAAAGATGCGTCTCCTGTATAAATATGATGTCAGCATTGGAATGATTACTATGTTTTACCTTCTGATTTATAAAGATGCGTCTCCTGTATAAATGTGATGTCAGCATTGGAATGATTACTATGTTTTACCTTCTGATTTAGAAAGATGCGTCTCCTGTATAAATGCGATGTCAGCATTGGAATGATTACTATGTTTTACCTTCTGATTTATAAAGATGCGTCTCCTGTATAAATGTGATGTCAGCATTGGAATGATTACTATGTTTTACCTTCTGATTTAGAAAGATGCGTCTCCTGTATAAATGCGATGTCAGCATTGGAATGATTACTATGTTTTACCTTCTGATTTATAAAGATGCGTCTCCTGTATAAATGTTATGTCAGCATTGGAATGATTACTATGTTTTACCTTCTGATTTATAAAGATGCGTCTCCTGTATAAATGCGATGTCAGCATTGGAATGATTACTATGTTTAACCTTCTGATTTATAAAGATGCGTCTCCTGTATAAATGCTATGTCAGCATTGGAATGATTACTATGTTTTACCTTCTGATTTAGAAAGATGCGTCTCCTGTATAAATGCTATGTCAGCATTGGAATGATTACTATGTTTCAGCTTCTGATTTAGAAAGATGCGTCTCCTGTATAAATGTGATGTCAGCATTGGAATGATTACTATGTTTTACCTTCTGATTTAGAAAGATGCGTCTCCTGTATAAATGTGATGTCAGCATTGGAATGATTACTATGTTTTACCTTCTGATTTAGAAAGATGCGTCTCCTGTATAAATGTGATGTCAGCATTGGAATGATTACTATGTTTTACCTTCTGATTTAGAAAGATGCGTCTCCTGTATAAATGTGATGTCAGCATTGGAATGATTACTATGTTTTACCTTCTGATTTATAAAGATGCGTCTCCTGTATAAATGTGATGTCAGCATTGGAATGATTACTATGTTTTACCTTCTGATTTAGAAAGATGCGTCTCCTGTATAAATGCGATGTCAGCATTGGAATGATTACTATGTTTCAGCTTCTGATTTATAAAGATGCGTCTCCTGTATAAATGTTATGTCAGCATTGGAATGATTACTATGTTTTACCTTCTGATTTAGAAATATGCGTCTCCTGTATAAATGTGATGTCAGCATTGGAATGATTACTATGTTTTACCTTCTGATTTATAAAGATGCGTCTCCTGTATAAATGCTATGTCAGCATTGGAATGATTACTATGTTTCAGCCTCTGATTTAGAAAGATGCGTCTCCTGTATAAATGTGATGTCAGCATTGGAATGATTACTATGTTTCAGCCTCTGATTTAGAAAGATGCGTCTCCTGTATAAATGTGATGTCAGCATTGGAATGATTAATATGTTTTACCTTCTGATTTAGAAAGATGTGTCTCCTGTATAAATGTTATGTCAGCATTTGAATGATTACTATGTTTTACCTTCTGATTTATAAAGATGCGTCTCCTGTATAAATGCTATGTCAGCATTGGAATGATTACTATGTTTCAGCTTCTGATTTAGAAAGATGCGTCTCCTGTATAAATGCGATGTCAGCATTGGAATGATTACTATGTTTCAGCCTCTGATTTAGAAAGATGCGTCTCCTGTATAAATGTTATGTCAGCATTGGAATGATTACTATGTGTCAGCACAGCTTTCCTTCTAATAGGGGATGTTATACCACCTATATTCCACTAAATGATTTGTAGACTCAGTTTAAATTAGTAAACAAAGGGTAATATGGGCATCTCAGCACTATCCGGTGAAATATTCCAGGGAGGGAGGGGGAGAGGAGAAAAAGGAAAGAGAGGGGGAAGAAGAAAAAAAAAGAAGAAAGGGCAGAGGGTAACCCATAACATATAAAACAAACAATAAGAAGAAAGGGCAGAGGGTAACCCATAACATATAAAACAAAAATAAGAAGAAAGGGCAGAGGGTAACCCATAACATATAACACAAACAATAAGAAGAAAGGGCAGAGGGTAACCCATAACATATAAAACAAACAATAAGAAGAAAGGGCAGAGGGTAACCCATAACATATAAAACAAACAATAAGAAGAAAGGGCAGAGGGTAACCCATAACATATAAAACAAAAATAAGAAGAAAGGGCAGAGGGTAACCCATAACATATAAAACAAAAATAAGAAGAAAGGGCAGAGGTAACCCATAACATATAAAACAAAAATAAGAAGAAAGGGCAGAGGGTAACCCATAACATATAAAACAAACAATAAGAAGAAAGGGCAGAGGGTAACCCATAACATATAATACAAACAATAAGAAGAAAGGGCAGAGGGTAACCCATAACATATAAAACAAAAAATAAGAAGAAAGGGCAGAGGGTAACCCATAACATATAACAAAAAAATAAGAAGAAAGGGCAGAGGGTAACCCATAACATATAATACAAACAATAAGAAGAAAGGGCAGAGGGTAACCCATAACATATAAAACAAACAATAAGAAGAAAGGGCAGAGGGTTACCCATAACATATAAAACAAACAATAAGAAGAAAGGGCAGAGGGTAACCCATAACATATAACACAAACAATAAGAAGAAAGGGCAGAGGGTAACCCATAACATATAAAACAAACAATAAGAAGAAAGGGCAGAGGGTATTCCATAACATATAACACAAAAATAAGAAGAAAGGGCAGAGGGTAACCCATAACATATAAAACAAACAATAAGAAGAAAGGGCAGAGGGTAACCCATAACATATAAAACAAACAATAAGAAGAAAGGGCAGAGGGTATTCCATAACATATAACACAAAAATAAGAAGAAAGGGCAGAGAGTTACCCATAACATATAAAACAAACAATAAGAAGAAAGGGCAGAGGGTATTCCATAACATATAACACAAAAATAAGAAGAAAGGGCAGAGGGTTACCCATAACATATAAAACAAACAATAAGAAGAAAGGGCAGAGGGTAACCCATAACATATAACACAAACAATAAGAAGAAAGGGCAGAGGGTAACCCATAACATATAAAACAAACAATAAGAAGAAAGGGCAGAGGGTATTCCATAACATATAACACAAAAATAAGAAGAAAGGGCAGAGGGTAACCCATAACATATAAAACAAACAATAAGAAGAAAGGGCAGAGGGTAACCCATAACATATAAAACAAACAATAAGAAGAAAGGGCAGAGGGTAACCCATAACATATAAAAAAAAAAAAAAAAAAAAGAAAGGGCAGAGGGTTACCCATAACATATAAAACAAACAATAAGAAGAAAGGGCAGAGGGTAACCCATAACATATAAAACAAACAATAAGAAGAAAGGGCAGAGGGTAACCCATAACATATAAAACAAAAATAAGAAGAAAGGGCAGAGGGTAACCCATAACATATAAAACAAAAATAAGAAGAAAGGGCAGAGGTAACCCATAACATATAAAACAAAAATAAGAAGAAAGGGCAGAGGGTAACCCATAACATATAAAACAAACAATAAGAAGAAAGGGCAGAGGGTAACCCATAACATATAATACAAACAATAAGAAGAAAGGGCAGAGGGTAACCCATAACATATAAAACAAACAATAAGAAGAAAGGGCAGAGGGTAACCCATAACATATAACAAAAAAATAAGAAGAAAGGGCAGAGGGTAACCCATAACATATAATACAAACAATAAGAAGAAAGGGCAGAGGGTAACCCATAACATATAAAACAAACAATAAGAAGAAAGGACAGAGGGTTACCCATAACATATAAAACAAACAATAAGAAGAAAGGGCAGAGGGTAACCCATAACATATAACACAAACAATAAGAAGAAAGGGCAGAGGGTAACCCATAACATATAAAACAAACAATAAGAAGAAAGGGCAGAGGGTAACCCATAACATATAAAACAAACAATAAGAAGAAAGGGCAGAGGGTAACCCATAACATATAATACAAACAATAAGAAGAATGGGCAGAGGGTAACCCATAACATATAATACAAACAATAAGAAGAAAGGGCAGAGGGTAACCCATAACATATAAAACAAACAATAAGAAGAAAGGGCAGAGGGTAACCCATAACATATAATACAAACAATAAGAAGAAAGGGCAGAGGGTTACCCATAACATATAAAACAAACAATAAGAAGAAAGGGCAGAGGGTAACCCATAACATATAAAACAAACAATAAGAAGAAAGGGCAGAGGGTAACCCATAACATATAACACAAACAATAAGAAGAAAGGGCAGAGGGTAACCCATAACATATAATACAAACAATAAGAAGAAAGGGCAGAGGGTTACCCATAATATATAAAACAAACAATAAGAAGAAAGGGCAGAGGGTAACCCATAACATATAAAACAAACAATAAGAAGAAAGGGCAGAGGGTAACCCATAACATATAACACAAACAATAAGAAGAAAGGGCAGAGGGTAACCCATAACATATAAAACAAACAATAAGAAGAAAGGGCAGAGGGTAACCCATAACATATAAAACAAACAATAAGAAGAAAGGGCAGAGGGTAACCCATAACATATAAAACAAACAATAAGAAGAAAGGGCAGAGGGTAACCCATAACATATAAAACAAACAATAAGAAGAAAGGGCAGAGGGTAACCCATACCATATAAAACAAACAATAAGAAGAAAGGGCAGAGGGTAACCCATACCATATAAAACAAACAATAAGAAGAAAGGGCAGAGGGTAACCCATAACATATAAAACAAACAATAAGAAGAAAGGGCAGAGGGTAACCCATAACATATAAAACAAACAATAAGAAGAAAGGGCAGAGGGTAACCCATAACATATAAAACAAACAATAAGAAGAAAGGGCAGAGGGTAACCCATAACATATAATACAAACAATAAGAAGAAAGGGCAGAGGGTAACCCATAACATATAAAACAAACAATAAGAAGAAAGGGCAGAGGGTAACCCATAACATATAAAACAAACAATAAGAAGAAAGGGCAGAGGGTAACCCATAACATATAAAACAAACAATAAGAAGAAAGGGCAGAGGGTAACCCATAACATATAAAACAAACAATAAGAAGAAAGGGCAGAGGGTAACCCATAACATATAAAACAACAATAAGAAGAAAGGGCAGAGGGTAACCCATAACATATAAAACAAACAATAAGAAGAAAGGGCAGAGGGTAACCCATAACATATAAAACAAACAATAAGAAGAAAGGGCAGAGGGTAACCCATAACATATAACACAAAAATAAGAAGAAAGGGCAGAGGGTAACCCATAACATATAAAACAAAAAAAAAGAAGAAAGGGCAGAGGGTTACCCATAACATATAAAACAAACAATAAGAAGAAAGTTAAAAGCATAATACTTATATTCAATCATCATTAACGTCATTTATAAAGATTTTACCATTCGATAGCTAAGAAAAGATAGAGCTTTAATGAAAACTAAGAATTCTTGGGCTGAGATTAGGTTATTAAACATTTGTGTAATCTTTAGTTTGGCCGGGTAAATAATGGTGGCGTTGATTCCAGACTTAATAAGCTGAGTGTAAATTGGGGTCAACATCCTCCTCTTATTTACTGTGTCAATGGAGACGTCTTGGAAAACATAAAACATTTTCCCTTCAATGAGTGGGGTATTTACTAGACTTTTGTAACCTTATCCTGCTCAGACATTTCATTATCACTGATCTAGGGGGGAATTCCCCTGTATGTTGTTTCTTATGGCTCCTATTCTATGGATTTTTTGTCTCGAATGGGAGGCCTATTCATTTAGGTAAGAAATGTGTGACTAATTGCAATTCATCTTCGTTCATAAATCCTTCTGGTATGCCAATTAATCTTAAATTATTTCATCTAAAACGATTTTCAAGATCTTCCATTTTAGTTTTTAATGCCACATATTGTTTTTATAACTCATTTATATCAAATTCTTGTGTATTCGCCTTATCCTCCACATCGGAGACTCTTTGCTTCACTTCAGTGAGATGATTTTGAAAGGTTTTTACTTCACCCCTTGTCTAATCTGTGTAAATTGAGGCATAAACATATCTGTTTTATTATGGATTCTGTGTAGGAGTAATTTCATCTGAGCTACTTCTAATTGATTCAGACTTAATTTTTCTTTCTTGCCTGCTTTTTGAAGCCATAGCGGGAGATTTATTCTTGCTAGATGTTACAAATCTTTCCATATGTGTAGAAGGGTGTTGTATATAGAAAATGTGAGGAAGTGTTCAAGTGGAGAAATCGGAAGGGGTGCATTTATTTAATTATATATTTAATGCCTGTATAGTGGCAGGCAGTGAGATAGGTCCCGATTATACAATTATAGGACTAGATATAAAATTCTAACCACAGCAGTAATAAGAAGATATACAGATATAAAGTATTGGGTGCTCTGAGATGTCACAGAATGTGTGTGCTATGTTGTTATCCTTTTTTAATTTTACTTTATCTATGCTTTTATAGCATGAATATATTAGCATCTTTAGGAACAGTAGATTAGATAAGCATATTTGATTATGCATCAGGTTATAAAGAATTTGACAGAGAACATTTAGAAAACGTATATGTAATTCTATATCACAATACATGGTCAGGACCGGATTGGGCCGCCGGGATACCGGGAAAAATCCTGGTGGGCCGGCAGGGGCAACTGTGGTGTGTGGAGAGCAGCAATAGGACAGTTGTGAGGGACGTGCACGCTCACAAACTGTGCACGCTTGCAGTTGCGTCACTGGGGTGTGTGAACCGCACAAGGCCAGGCCGGAGGCAAGGACAGCACAAACGTGTTCAATGATACGGTAGTGGGCGGGTTCCCACCAGTCAGGTATACAGGCCACAACAGGTCGGAATAGAAAGAAGGCAGCACTCCATGAATCCGGGAGTAGCTTTTAACTTACCCAATTGAAGGATTGTTTTTACTCCCAGATTCCCAGTGCTGCCTTCTTTCTATTCCAAATACCAAGCTGCAGACAATGCTTAAAAACCTTTGCACCCTACTTCTAAAGGAGAGGGCAAATTGATTTTAGATATTACATTAATAATTATGTAATTGAGTCGGAGGGGGGAGGGGATGAGTCAGAGGGGGCGGGGCTGGGCCAGGCCATACAAATTTCCAGGGCCGGTCTGATTTCCCAGTCCGGCCTTGTATATGGTTATAGATCTTTTACTGCAGTTTTATCATAAACATAAGTAATTAAATACCCTATCCTCCTGGCTTGCTGTATTATAACTTGACAGTCATAGACTGACTGAACCATAACTTATATAACTTGTAATAAATAAATACAAGACACGGAGTGTGGGAAAAGACCCGTGGGTCACGTTTATTGTGAAACAAGAGAACCAGCTGAAAGCAAAAAGGCAAACCTACATCAGATGGTGGCAATCTAGCTAGGAGAGTAAGCACCCCCTGCTGGGAAGATGGGCCGCGCCCCTGAATGCCGACACAAGCGGAGCTTAGCTGCACGCAGAAGGGCTTAGGGAGTTCTCTGCAATGTCAAAATGGGGGAGGGACACCAGATGCGCGCCTGAGGCCACTACCCTCCCCCTGGGGCAGCCATCACTCAACCTCTGATGTCAAACCGGGGCGCAGGCCAACCACCACAAGAGAAAGTCAAACAGGCACAGCTCTTGCCGCCACCCTCATAGATGTAACAAAATAGCACGCCCCAAATTACATAGGAACAGGTCAATGCCCCTCTTAGAGAGGAGCACCTGTCCCTCCTGTAGAGGCTCCTCTCAGCCGTTGGGATGTTCCTATGTTCCACAACAAAACCCCCTATCTGAGACATGAAAATTCTCACTTCCTTGTTCAGCTTCTTACAGACTTGAAAGACCTCCCTGTGGGACTGCATATGGTGCCATTCTAATCTAGGGATGATGTTGGAGCATCCTATACTAGCATTGGGGACCCAAGTATGGAAAATGCCCAGGTCTGACAGAATCACCGCACTGAGCTGTTTGCATGGTAGGAGCCCCATATCACTTGCGTGAATGATCAGAACATGAGGTTTCTCTTACAGGTGCACAGACCCCTGCAGCAACCCAGGCAGACCAGACCAAGTCAACCCCCTGTGGCCCAACCATCTAACAGTAGTCCTAGAGGAAGGAAATCCCAACTGGTGTCCATCCGGTCTCTCGATCACTCTCAGATCTGCCCAATGGGTGTAGGGGTGACCCGTAATCCACACTCTCAACAGACCCTCTCTTGGTTCTGCTAAGAAACAACAATTAACAAAGGAACATCGCTAGGCAAACAAAACACTTATTCAGTCAATGGCCCAACATTCAACAGGTATAATTGTGACTTCCACCACCCCAATCATCTAATATGGTCAGCAGACCAACCCAACCCAGCAGCAGTGATAGCTACTCCAACCCTCAACCCTAAGGTCAAGGCCTACTCGAACCACTGCCCAGTCCCAGACTTTCTGGAACTGAAATCTAATCAACGGGGAACCATCTGCATAAACTAGAAATTTTAAGGAACCCTCCGGACACGCGTCTATGTAGGTCCTAATTAGTCTAACTGGGCAACAGGCGGAGCCCGTGTAGGCAGCTAAAGAGATCCAAGGACCTCTGCCCTTCTAGTCGAACTTTGCTCTAGGCAGGAAAACTAGTACAGCCGACTCACTTGCGTACATGAGAGGCCACCAGGCTTGTTCCTCGAAAGGGGGGACTCACCCACCCTGAGTGCCCCGTGAACAGCCAGCCCAAAAGCAGCTGTGAACAGGGTAGCCTCGTAGGTAGAAGAACACACATCAGGCAAGGCTTGGCAAAGGCCCATCAGTCGTTAAATAGTACCGGGTTCCCTAATATCACTCATTCTGGGCACCATATGCTCCCAACCCCTCAATACCTGTCTCACAAGAAGGTCCTGGAAGAGTCGACGAGACCGTATAATTCATGTAACGGTACCAACAGGATACCAAGGGTTAACACCAGGGAACATTGTCCTGCATAGGGAATGAGCAATTCACAACCCAGCCAGTTTTCAGGTTTAAAACAGAATGACATTTATTAAAAGGCTATGCCTAGTATTTATGCAGGTCTGACCCCCCAGATGGGGGGTTGAAAGAATGTTGTACATTAGATGGAGGAACCACACCCTTGGACAGACCACAATAGAATCACATTACTTTACTAGGTAGATAACAACTTAAACACAAAACACATTTGGCTTTCCTTATCACCTAGGCGTCTGCTCTCTGAGGGTGATTAAACAATGGACTGTTTATCACTAACTTTAATGACAGTACACAATAGCTGAACACAGTTAACTCCTTCAGAACTGACAGAAGGGTCTGTCACATCTACATAGCACACAATACAGCCTATAGACGACCTTTCTTACATTATAGTCCAGAAGTGGCTAGGTTTGCCACAATGCTCCCCCAGAACCAAGCCGGCATACACAGTCTGATCCCAACGGATCGGCTTGGGGATGTCCGGGGAAGTACTCACAGATCACTTTTCAAGTTCAGTTTGTCTGGGCAACCCGTCGGCGTTACCGTTTTGTTTCCCTGGGCGGTAATGGATGGTAAAGTCGAAGGGCTGCAGCGCCAAACTCCAGCGCAGCAGCCTGGCATTGTCCCCGGCCACACGGTTCAGCCACACCAACGGGTTGTCATCTGTGAGTAAGGAAAAAACATAATTTATGCTTACCTGATAAATTTATTTCTCTTGTAGTGTATCCAGTCCACGGATCATCCATTACTTATGGGATATATTCTCCTTCCCAACAGGAAGCTGCAAGAGTCCACCCACAGCAAAGCTGCTATATAGCTCCTCCCCTAACTGCCATTACCAGTCATTCGACCGAAAACATGCAGAGAAAGGAAAACCATAGGGTGCAGTGGTGACTGTAGTTTAATGGAAAAATTACCTGCCTTAAAGTGACAGGGCGGGCCGTGGACTGGATACACTACAAGAGAAATAAATTTATCAGGTAAGCATAAATTATGTTTTCTCTTGTTAAGTGTATCCAGTCCACGGATCATCCATTACTTATGGGATACCAATACCAAAGCTAAAGTAAAGGATGATGGGAGGGACAAGTCAGGTACTTAAACGGAAGTTACCACTGCCTGTAAAAAACCCTTTCTCCCAAAAATAGCCTCCGAAGAAGCAAGGTATCAAATTTGTTAAATTTGAAAAAGTATGAAACGCAGACCAAGACTCCGTCTTGTAATCTGTTCAACAGAAGCCACATTTAAAAAAGGCCCAAGTGAAAACCACAGCTCTAGTAGAATGAGCTGTAATCCCTTCAGGAGGCTGCTGTCCAGCAGTCTCATAAGCTAAATGAATTATGCTTTTTAACCCAAAAGACAGAGAGCTTGCTGAAGTCCTTTGACCTCTCCTCTGTCCAGAATAGACAACAAACAAGGTGAATGTTTGATGAAAATCTGTAGTAGCTTGTAAGTAAAACTTTAAAACACGAACCACGTCCAAATTGTGTAATAGACGTTCCTTCTTTGAAGAAGGATTAGGATACAAGAATGGAACAACAATCTCTTGAGTGATATTCTTGTTAGATACCACCTTAGGTAAAAACCCAGGTTGGTACACAGGACTACCTTATCCGTACGGAGAACCAGATAAGGAGAATCACATTGCAACGCAGATAACTCGGAGACTCTATGAGCCGAGGAAATAGCTACCAAAAAGGAACTTTCCAAGATAGAAGTTTGATATCTATGGAATGAAAAGGTTCAAATGGAACTCCTTGAAGAACCTTAAGAACCAGCTTTAAGCTCCATGGCGGAGCAACATTTTTAACCACAGGCTTGGTTCTAACCAAAGCCTGACCAAATGCCTGAACGTCTAGAATACCTGCCAGACGCTTGTGCAAAAGAATAGACAGAGTAGAAATCTGTCCTTTTAAAGAACTAGCTGACAACCCTTTTCTCAAACACAGTCCAATAGTGGTACAGCACTAAGATAACAAGGTGGTGCAGGCTGTAAGGGTACCACACAAAACCCTTAAAATAATAGCACAGTCCAAAGAATTCAGCAGCACTCACCACTATGTAGAAAATTCCATTTTTATTGGGATATTTCGAAATAGAAAAGACAACGTTTCGGACCTCTAGTCCTTAATCATGTCAATACATAAATGCAGGTAACACACCTTAATATAGGGATAGGGATTAATAACCACACCTACTTAATTAACAATTCACCTGTGCATACACACACATTTTTTCTTTGCAGTGTTACTTGTCCTTGAGAAGGATGCGCCATCTAGTGGTAAATATATAGTAATACATATTAAAAACAACTATCACATATTGTTGCAAAAATAACAACAATTACAGAGTATAAGATACAGAGACTAATCCTATTGAAATATTTACAAAAAAACAGATAAATCATATTCTTTATTCATACCAACAGGTGCCATGGTTTCTAATTTATTAATCCAGAATACTTCCTTCTGTTTTAAAAAAAGCTCCCTATTACCACCCCTTCTGGGTAAACTAATCTGGTCAATTATTTGAAACCTTAATTGACATACCCTGTGTTCTGCCTGAATAAAGTGTTCTGCTACTGGATTTTTTATTTTGCCATTTCTGATGTCTGATTTGTGTTCACATATCCTGTCACGGACCATCCTAGTGGTCTCCCCGATGTAACTCCGCCCACATGGGCATTTAATCATATAAATGGCAAAAGTGGTTCTACATGTAAATAATCCCCTGATGTTATATTTCTTGCCTGTACGTGGATGATAGAAAAATTTACCCTTCACCATATTATTGCAACTAGCACAGCCTAAACATGGGTAGCATCCCATATTTTTATCTGTAATATAGCTCTGTATTTTAGTTTTGGCAGTACCTATATCAGCCCTAATTAGCCTATCTCTAAGATTCTTACTTCTTTTATAGGCTGGCATGAATTCTGACTGAAACTCAATTACATGAGGGTTACATTGACTCAATATATGCCAGTGTCTCCTAAGAATAGAATTAATGTTACTGCTTAATGAGTTAAACTTTGTAACAAAGACAACTCGATTTTGTTTCATCTTAACTTTAGGTTTTGTTGTCTCCAGTAAGCTGTTACGTGACACTGTTGCCACTTCCTCAATTTCTTTGTTAACCAAATCACTTGGATACCCCCTCACCATAAATTTGTCACCCATTTGGTTCAATCTCTGTCTCACAAATTTGTCCTCTGACACAATTCTTCTCACTCTCAAGAGTTGACTGCGAGGTAAAGACCTTTTAAGGGATTCTGGGTGAAAGCTATCAAAGTGAAGCAGGCTGTTTTTATCAGTGGGCTTAGTGAACAGATCTGTTTCAAAACTATTGCCTGATTTATAAACTTTAGTGTCAAGAAATTCAATACTTTCCTCACTGTGCTTAAGTGTAAACTTAATATGTGTAGTTGCACTATTCAGCTGATTAACAAACTCCCAAAGGGATCCAATGTCGCCCAACCACACTCCAAATATATCATCTATGTAGCGCCACCAAGTGGCGCCACATAGAATGAAGAGATTGTTCTCAAAGACAAATCTCTCCTCAAAGATGTTCATAAATATATTTGCGTATGTTGGGGCGACATTGGATCCCATGGCCGTCCCCTGTCTCTGAATGTAAAATTCATCCTGAAACAGAAAGTAATTACACCTAAGCACAATTTCAAGAAGTTCCAGAACAAAATCAATTTGACAGCTATTGAACGTGCTATACTGTTGCAACACTTTTTTTACTGCTCCTATACCAGATGTATGTGTTATAGAAGTGTATAGGCTTGATACATCTAGAGTATATAAGATACTTTTCTCAGTTGCAATATTTAAATCGTTTAATTTAATCAGAAAATTACTGGTATCTTTAATCTTGTTATCTTAGTGCTGTACCACTATTGGACTGTGTTATATTGTTGCCACACTGGTAATTTGCACTTGATACTATGGATACAGTGATTGATTCAGTCACGAATCATGGAGATATACATTCGAAGATGTTTGCCTACACTGAGATGGAGGCTGCACGGATTACCACCCTTGCCCGTGGTTCCAGGGACTTTCTAAAAACTCTGCCTGTGGAAGCTTCCTCCAAACAGTTTGACAAAGTGTCCCGGAAAAAACTTGCCTGGGAATTACATTCTACTACACTGGCCGAATACCACAGAGTGGGGCGCATTCCCCGTGGCCTAAGGATGAATGTGAGACCAACCCTTATGCTCAATAATGCTGAATATTGTGAGAAATTTGAATACATCTTGAACAAATGTTCGTTTGATTTGATGGTCTTAACAGTGGACTGTTTACAAAAAGAAATTGATATACAACAGTCTGAATTATCAAAACTTGAATCAGAATTAAAGGCAAGTTTAAAGATGGACGATCTAAACAAATTGATGGAAACAACTAATAAAGCTGTGGCGGAACTCCGCTCTGTGCTGGAAGCACGGAAACGTACCAAGTTCCTTCGCGATGAGGAAGATTATTCACTGGGGACAGTGTATCGTTGGAGATCGGAACGGACCGGAAATGACGTCAGAGGCACTTCCGGTTATCGGAGACGGAGATACAACAGACGCCGACATGGCGGAACACCGAATACAAGCCAGGATTTGGGGTCCCTATCGGGGGACTCGGAGACAGACGCAGGATCAGACGTGGGGGTCGGAGACACAGGCATGGCACCCCGAAGGAGCAATCGGAACAGACGGAGAGTAAGGGTGAATCACTAGTTTTAAACTTATCAAAGGTACAGATTACAGAGACTGAATCTTCATTATTACAACGTGGACTTTCTTTTTGCCCTTTTTCCAAATGTGATTTTTTTGAGATAGAGAAAGATTTGTTTAAATTTTTTAGGACATTAAAATTAAAATCTATGTTTTCCAATGATGGCTATGGTGATAGATCCGATAATGCTGGTATAAATTCTAGTGAGCTGCATCTTAAAAATCTTGGTCTTAAAGTCAAAAGTAAATACATGCCAGCTAATTATGATAGTAGCATTGACATCTTTTCAAAACTGGTATTAGACGATGTGAAAAATTTACAACATAAGGTATTGAAAAAGACAAAGGTTAATAATTATGCAGCCATTCAGGGTCAGAATAAGGGCCATTTGGATAATAGGTCTATAGAAGCTTTAAAATCTTTGCAAATGAATAAAAATGTTATTTTGAAATCTGCAGATAAGGGCGGAGCAACAGTTCTTCTTGATAAAGATTACTATGTGAAAGAAATTAAGTCCCAATTATCTGATAACGAGGTTTACCAATGTTTACCATATAATCCAGTTTTTAATATCGAAAAAGAAATTAATCAAAAGGTTTTATTTGCCTTTAAAAATGGCATCATTGGTAAAAAGGAAATTATGTTCCTATCCCGTGAACATGCGCAAACACCAGTACTATATACCTTACCTAAGGTCCATAAAAACTTACAGGCCCCCCCAGGGCGACCTATTATTTCCAGCATGAATTCTGTGTGTTCTAACATCTCTATCTATCTTGATCACATTTTAAGACCTTTTGTAGAACTATCTAACTCCTACATTAAAGATACCAGTAATTTTCTGATTAAATTAAACGATTTAAATATTGCAACTGAGAAAAGTATCTTATATACTCTAGATGTATCAAGCCTATACACTTCTATAACACATACATCTGGTATAGGAGCAGTAAAAAAAGTGTTGCAACAGTATAGCACGTTCAATAGCTGTCAAATTGATTTTGTTCTGGAACTTCTTGAAATTGTGCTTAGGTGTAATTACTTTCTGTTTCAGGATGAATTTTACATTCAGAGACAGGGGACGGCCATGGGATCCAATGTCGCCCCAACATACGCAAATATATTTATGAACATCTTTGAGGAGAGATTTGTCTTTGAGAACAATCTCTTCATTCTATGTGGCGCCACTTGGTGGCGCTACATAGATGATATATTTGGAGTGTGGTTGGGCGACATTGGATCCCTTTGGGAGTTTGTTAATCAGCTGAATAGTGCAACTACACATATTAAGTTTACACTTAAGCACAGTGAGGAAAGTATTGAATTTCTTGACACTAAAGTTTATAAATCAGGCAATAGTTTTGAAACAGATCTGTTCACTAAGCCCACTGATAAAAACAGCCTGCTTCACTTTGATAGCTTTCACCCAGAATCCCTTAAAAGGTCTTTACCTCGCAGTCAACTCTTGAGAGTGAGAAGAATTGTGTCAGAGGACAAATTTGTGAGACAGAGATTGAACCAAATGGGTGACAAATTTATGGTGAGGGGGTATCCAAGTGATTTGGTTAACAAAGAAATTGAGGAAGTGGCAACAGTGTCACGTAACAGCTTACTGGAGACAACAAAACCTAAAGTTAAGATGAAACAAAATCGAGTTGTCTTTGTTACAAAGTTTAACTCATTAAGCAGTAACATTAATTCTATTCTTAGGAGACACTGGCATATATTGAGTCAATGTAACCCTCATGTAATTGAGTTTCAGTCAGAATTCATGCCAGCCTATAAAAGAAGTAAGAATCTTAGAGATAGGCTAATTAGGGCTGATATAGGTACTGCCAAAACTAAAATACAGAGCTATATTACAGATAAAAATATGGGATGCTACCCATGTTTAGGCTGTGCTAGTTGCAATAATATGGTGAAGGGTAAATTTTTCTATCATCCACGTACAGGCAAGAAATATAACATCAGGGGATTATTTACATGTAGAACCACTTTTGCCATTTATATGATTAAATGCCCATGTGGGCGGAGTTACATCGGGGAGACCACTAGGATGGTCCGTGACAGGATATGTGAACACAAATCAGACATCAGAAATGGCAAAATAAAAAATCCAGTAGCAGAACACTTTATTCAGGCAGAACACAGGGTATGTCAATTAAGGTTTCAAATAATTGACCAGATTAGTTTACCCAGAAGGGGTGGTAATAGGGAGCTTTTTTTAAAACAGAAGGAAGTATTCTGGATTAATAAATTAGAAACCATGGCACCTGTTGGTATGAATAAAGAATATGATTTATCTGTTTTTTTGTAAATATTTCAATAGGATTAGTCTCTGTATCTTATACTCTGTAATTGTTGTTATTTTTGCAACAATATGTGATAGTTGTTTTTAATATGTATTACTATATATTTACCACTAGATGGCGCATCCTTCTCAAGGACAAGTAACACTGCAAAGAAAAAATGTGTGTGTATGCACAGGTGAATTGTTAATTAAGTAGGTGTGGTTATTAATCCCTATCCCTATATTAAGGTGTGTTACCTGCATTTATGTATTGACATGATTAAGGACTAGAGGTCCGAAACGTTGTCTTTTCTATTTCGAAATATCCCAATAAAAATGGAATTTTCTACATAGTGGTGAGTGCTGCTGAACCCTTTTCTCAAAATCATCTTGGAGAAAAGATAATATCCTGGGAATCCAGACTTTACTCCATGAGTAACCCTTGGATTCATAACAATAAGATATTTACACCATATCTTATGTTAAATTTTCCTAGAGACAGGCTTTTATGCCTGTATTAAGGTATCAATTACTGACTCGGAGAAGCCATGCTTTGATAACATCAAGCGTTCTGTCTCCAGGCAGTCCATCTCAGATTAGTTATATTTAGATGGTTGAAAAGACCCTGAGGTAGAGGGTCCTGTCTCAGAAGCAGAGACCGTGGTGGAAAGGATGACATGTCCACCAGATCTGCATACCAGGTCCTGCGTGGCCACGCAGGCGCTGTCAAAAGCACCAAAGCACTCTCCTGCTTGATCTTGTGCAAACCCCTCCGGAGGGAATTCCCACTCCCCCGGATGAAAAGTCTGACGACTTAGAAAATCTGCCTCCCAGTTCTCAACACCTGGGATAGGGATAGCTTTTAGACAAGAGTGAGTCTCTGTCCAGTGAATTATTTTAAGACTTCTAACATTGCTAGGGAACTTCTGTTCCCCCTTGATGGTTGATGTAAGCCACAGTCGTGATATTGTCCGACTGAAATATGATGTACCTCAGAGTTGCTAACTGAGGCCAAGTCTGAAGAGCATGGAATATCGCTCCCAGTTCCAGAATATTCATTAGAAGGAGGGTCTCCTCCTGAGTCCACTATCCCTGAGCCTTCAGGGAGTTCCAGACTGTATCCCAACCTAAAAGGCTGGCATCTGTTGTAACAATTGTCCCATCTGACCTGCGGAAGGTCATACCCTTGGACAGATGGACCCGAGATAGTCACCAGAGAAGAGAATCTCTGGTTTCTTGGTCCGGATTTAACAGGAGAACAAATCTGTGTAATCCCCGTTCCTCTGGCTGAGCATGCATAGTTGCAGTGGTCTGAAATGTAGGCGTGCAAACGGTACTATGACCCTTGCCGCTACCATTAAGCCGATTACATTCATGTACTGAGCCACCAAAGGGCGCGGATGGAATGAAGAACACGGCAGAAATTTAGAAACTTTGACAACCTGGACTCCGTCAGGTAAATTTTAATTTCTACAAAATCTATCAGAATCCCTAGGAGGGAAACCCTTGATATTGGGGATAGAGAACTCTTTCCTTGTTCACTTTCCACCCATGCGATCTCAGAAATGCCAGTACTACGTCCGTATGAGACTTGGCAACTTGGATGTTTGACGCCTGTATCAGGATGTCGTCTAAATAAGGGGCCACTTCTATGCCCCGCGGCCTAAGGACCGCCAAAGTGACCCCAGAACCTCCATAAAGATTCTAGGGGCTGTAGTTAACCCAAAGGAAAGAGCTACAAACTGGTAATGCCTGTCTAGAAAGGCAAACCTGAAAAACCGATGGTGATCTTTATGCATCGTAATGTGAGGATAAGCATCCTTCAAATCCATTTTAGTCCTCTATTGACTCTCCTGGATCATAGTTAAGATGGTACGAATAGTTTCCATCTTAAATGATAGAATTCTAAAGAATTTGTTTAAGATCTTTTAGATCCAAAATAGGTCTGAAGGTTTCCTTTCCTTGGGAACCACAAACCGATTTGAGGAAAACTGTGTCCCTGTTCCTCTATTGGAACTGAATGGGTCACGTACACAATGCAAGAATGTCTCTTTCTTTATCTGGTTTGCAGATAAATGTGAAAGGCAAAAACTCCCCTTTTTTGGGGGGGAAAGCTTTGAAATCCAGAAGATATCTCTGGGGTATAATTTCCAATGCCCAGGGATCCTGGGCATCTCTTGCCCACGCCTGGGCGAAGAATGAAGTCTGCCCCCTATAGGATCCGTTACCAGATAGGGGTCCGTTCCTCATGCTGTTTTAGAGGCAGCAGCAGGCTCCTTGACCTGCTTATCTTTGTTCCAGGTCTGGTTGTCTCCAGACCGCCTTGGACTGAGCAAAAGTTCCCTCTTATTTTGCCTTAGAGGAAGTTGATGCCACACCTGCCTTGAATTTTCGAAAGGCACGAAAATTAGGCCTTTTTTGTCCCTTGATTTGGACCTGTCCTGAGGAAGGGCATGATCTTTTCCTCCAGTGATATAAGTAATAATCTCCTTCAAACTAGGCCTGAATAGGGTCTGCCCCTTGAAGGGAAGTAAGTAGCTTATTTATTAAAGTCACGACAGCTGACCATGATATAAGCCATAGCGCTCTGCGCGCCAGTATAGTAAAAAACAGAATTCTTAGCCGTTAGTCTAGTCAAAGGAACAAAGGCATCAGAAAACAAAGGAATTGGCTAGCTTAAGTGCTCTAAGCTTGTCAAATATATTCATCCAATGGAGCCTGTAAAGCCTCATCAAGAGACTCAAACCAGAACGCCGCAGCAGCAGTGACAGGAGCAATGCGTGCAAGGGGCTGCAGGATAAAACCTTGTTGAATAAACATTTTTTATCCATTGGATCTAAAAAAGCACAACAGTCCTCGCCAGAGGTAGTGGTACGCTTAGCTAGAGTAGAAACTCTTCTCTCCACCTTAGGAACTGTCTGCCATAAGTCCCGTGTGGTGGCAACTATTAGAAAACATTCTTCTAAAAAATAGGAGGGGAAGAGAACGGCACACCTGGTCTATCCCATTCCTTATGAAAAATTTTAGTAAACCTCTTTAGGTATTGGAAAAACATAAGTACACACCGGCACTGCATATTATTTATCCAGTCTACACAATTTCTCTGGCACTGCGATTGTACACATTCATTCAGAGCAGCTAAAGCCTCCCTGAGCAACAAGTGGAGGTTCTCAAGCATAAATTTTAAATGTAGAAATATCAGAATCAGGTTAAATCATCTTCCCTGAGTCACAAATATCACCCCCAGACTAAGCATATTGTGAGGTAGTATCAGACATGGTTCTTAAAGCGTCTGTATGCTCTGTATCTACCCCCAGAGCTGTTTTGCTTTCCTTTAATTTTAGGTAGTCTGACTAATACTGCTGCCAGTGTATTATACACAACCTTTGCCATGTCTTGTAAAATAAACGCTATGGGCGCCATTGATATACTTGGCACCATTTGAGCGTGAGTCCCTGGAGCGGGAGTCAAAGGGTCTGACACGTGGGGAGAGTTAGTCGGCATAACTTCCCCCTCGACAGAATCCTCTGGTAAAATAAACGCTATGGGTGCCCTTGATGTACTTGGCGCCATTTGAGCGTGAGTCCCTAAAGCGGGAGTCAAAGGGTCTGACACGTGGGGAGAGTTAGTCGGCATAACTTCCCCCTCGACAGAATCCTCTGGTGATAATGTTTTTAAATACAAAAAATGATCTTTATTGTTTAACATGAAATCAGTACATCTGGTACACATTCTAAAATGGGGTTCCACCATGGCTTTAAACATAATAAACACAGAGCCTCCTCTATGTTAGACATGTTAGAACTAATAAAGAGACTAGTAAGCTTGGAAAACACTTTAAATCAAGTTAACAAGCAAATATAACAAACGTTACTGTGCCTTTAAGAGAAACAAATTTTGTCAAAATTTGAAAAACAGTGAAAAAAGGCAGTAAATCAAACGAAATTTTTACAGTACATGTAATAAGTTAACAGAGCATTGCACCCACTTGCAAATGGATGATTAACCCCTTAATGCAAAAAACAGATAAAAAAAAAAAAAAAAACCGACATTTTTTTTTAAACAGACACAACAAAACTGCCACAGCTGAGCTGTGGATTACCTTCCCTATAACTGTTTCTATGCAAAATTTAAGCCAGCCATGTGGAAAAATTAGGCCCCAATAAGTTTTATCACCAAACATATGTTAAAAAACGATTAAACATGCCAGCAAACGTTTTAAAACACATTCTTATAAGAGTATGTATGTCTATTAATAAGCCTGATCCAGTCGCTATCACTGCATTTAAGGCTTTACTTACATTACTTCGGTATCAGCAGTATTTTCTTAGTCAATTCCATTCCTTAGAAAAATATATTACTGCACATACCTTAGCATATATCTCTATCAATCAGCCTGGTACCAGTCGCTTTCACTGCATTTAAAGGCTGTACTTACATTACTTCGGTATCAGCAGTATTTTCTTAGTCAATTCCATTCCTTAGAAAAATATTTTACTGCACATACCTTATTTGCAGGAAAACCTGCACGCCATTCCCCCTCTGAAGTACCTTACTCCTCAGAATGTGTGAGAACAGCAACTGGATCTTAGTTACGTCTGCTAAGATCATAGAAAAAACGCAGGCAGATTCTTCTTCCAAATACTGCCTGAGATAAACAGCACACTCCGGTGCCATTTAAAAATAACAAACTTTTGATTGAAGAAATAAACTAAGTATAAAAAACCACAGACTCTCACGACCTCCTATCTATGTTGAGACTTGCAAGAGAATGACTGGTAATGGCAGTTAGGGGAGGAGCTATATAGCAGCTTTGCTGTGGGTGGACTCTTGCAGCTTCCTGTTGGGAAGGAGAATATATCCCATAAGTAATGGATGATCCGTGGACTGGATACACTTAACAAGAGAAAGGTTGTCCATACAGGTACGGCTGCAACTTTTTGAGGGCCCTGATTAAAATATAAAAGGTAACAGCAACTTGTAAGTAAACCAAACTAGGTTGTACCTCCTCAAATAGGGCTTCAGCTACTGTCTCTGCATGGATGTTGGAGAGAACAATGGCCTCGGGGTACCTAGTGGCGTAGTCCACCACGGTTAAAATGTACCTCTTCCCGAAGGGACTGGGCTTGGTTAGTCACAGGGTAAACATCAGCGGGACCCATGGGAGCATAGGCAGAAACAAGGGGGGGCCAAGTCATTTCCAAGGAGAACATCAGCAGGTAAGTCCTTCTTGACCCCCACATTCACAGGTCTAGCGCCCACTCCCCAATCCAAATGTACCCTGGCAACAGGTAGGCGGAACACAGTGCCCCCTGCTACCCTCACAGCCACAGTGTCTCCAGTGTGCTGTTTCTCAGACACCAAGTTCTCTTGATGCAAGGTCATGGTAGCACCAGTATCCCGTAGACCACTGACCTCCTTCCCATTCACTTTAACCCGTTGCCGGTTATTCCAGTGGGCAGCTTGCACGGGGTCTGCTTCATGTAGGCTGCCCCAGCATTCTGGCGCCTCTACGTAGCGGGCCGCAGGCTGAGGATTATGTGGAATTCCGCCGGCGGGTCTTCTCCAGGACTGTGCTTGATTCGCTGCGTTTAGGGGACACTCTGGTCTTTTGTGCTCTAGTTGCTTACATCCAAAGCACCGAATAGGTTGTGAGTAGCCCCGCGAATTGAACCGGGCTCTCTGAGGGTAGTTTGTGGCCGGAGGCCGCATGGTATAGCGGTGCGCCGGGGGCTGGTAACTGGCAGCTGCTGGGGTGACTGGGGGTCTGTACTCCACTCTAGCAGTGGGCAATCAGTATACCGCTCCCCCTGCCCCTCGTATTGCCACGGATCCGCCAGTGTGTGCTGTATCCGGCACCAAATGGGGAGCTATCAGGGTTAAAGTAGCTCCCGAAGTCCCTGGACCTCCTTCCCCTCTACGGTCACCAGCTGGCAGTGATGTTGCCGGTTATCGGTGGCCCGGACCGACATCACCTCATGCAGAATTCCCAGGGGTTCCTCGGCTTGGGTGCTCAACACCTCATGAGCGGCTGGCTCCGTTTGGTAATGGTGAGCAGCCGCCCTTGGGGCCAGGTTCTGTCTGACCTGGTTCCAAGCTTGTCTGCTCCGATTTTGGGTGCACTCACGTGCCATATGTCCCCACTGCTTTTAGGTGTGGCATTGTATATTCACCCGTCCGTTGTATCGTGAGGGGGGTGGTGGATTCCCTGGGGCTGGGCGAAAAGGTGCCGCTGTGGGGTTGTTAGGCTGTAGTCCATGGTGCCTCCTGGCATCAAAATGCTGGTCTGCTAATCTGGCTGCTTCGGTTAAGGTGAGGGGTTTTCGATCTCTCACCCATTCTTGGGCTTCTGGGGACAAGCCGTTAAAGAATTGCTCCAACAGCATCAGTTGTCGCAATTCTTCCATGGTGGTAGCTTGGCTGGCCTGTATCCACCCTTGAGATGCTTGATCCAGCTTGTGGGCCCACTCTGCATGTGAATCTCTTTCTGGCTTACGCAGGCCTCTAAACTTGCGCCGGTATGCCTCTGGGGTAATGGCATATCTTTCCAAGATCGCTCTCTTCCCTTTACCGTAATCCTTGCTGTCCTCCCTGGGTACAGTGCGATATGCTTCCGCTGCCCTACCGGCTAGCTTGCCTGCTAGCACCGGCACCCATACGGACTGCTCCAAATCATGTAACTCGCACAGTCTCTCAAAATCCTGTAAATACCCATCAATCTCATCCTTCTCCTCACAAAACATTTTAAATGCATGGTATGGGATTTTGGGTCTTACTGGGTTGCTGAGTGCGTCCAAAATGGATTCTGCTCGGGATTATGCATTCCGCGGACTGTGTGCCATCACGTACTCCTGCACATCTGCCATTACCACGGATATCATATCCCGTGTCACAGGTTGGGGTAAAAATTCCAGCCTGGTCCTCATTTCCCTCTGGTATAGGGTCTCATCCATGGCTGCTGGAGGCGTAGCGCTGCGAGCTCTGTCTCCCTCCATCAGCTCGGCAATTAATATAGCCTTGGGTTTGCTGCTGCCTATCTTTCCCCTGGCTTCTAGCAGTTCCTTTAACGTTTGTCTCTTTAGCTTAGAATAATCCATCTCCATTCACTTCGGTCCCTGGTACTCCTTCCATCTTAGTCAGTATTGTAGTAATCCCCCTCTTCCTGAGGTTACTGGCTTGTGTAGTTGCTCTTCTGGGCGATAAGGTTCATTCCGTCGCTTGCCACCAATTGTAACGGTACCAACAGGATACCAAGGGTTAACACCAGGGAACAATGTCCTGCATAGGGAATCAGCAATTCACAACCCAGCCAGTTTTCAGGTTTAAACAGAATGACATTTATTAAAAGGCTATGCCTAGTATTTATGCAGGTCTGACCCCCCATATGGGGGTTGAAAGAATATTGTACATTAGATGGAGGAACCACACCCTTGGACAGACCACAATAGAATCACATTACTTTACTAGGTAGATAACAACTTAAACACAAAACACATTTGGCTTTCCTTATCACCTAGGCGTCTGCTCTCTGAGGGTGATTAAAGAATGGACTGTTTATCACTAACTTTAATGACAGTACACAATAGCTGAACACAGTTAACTCCTTCAGTACTGACAGAAGGGTCTGTCACATCTACATAGCACATAATACAGCCTATAGACGACCTTTCTTACATTATAGTACAGAAGTGGCTAGGTTTGCCACAGTTCACAAAAGAAGGAAACAGCGGTCAGTCAGAACAGACCGCCCCCTTAGACACCCCATTCCATCCTGTCACATTGCAGAAGGTGATCCACTCAGACCAGTGTCTTACATAAGTGTTCCAGGTAGAAGGGGCCAAGGAAGGCCGGATAATTGTTATTAAAGGTCCCCATCCAACGCCACCTGCCACAAGTAACCAGGGCAAGGATAACCGTTAGTATCTGTCTGAGGAACCAAAGCATAGAAGGCTTCCAACTGAAAGAGGGAAAGCGCAACAGTAATCCTATTCTGCACCCCAGAAATATGTTGTGCATGGAACACAATGCTCGGGTGCAGACACCTCAGCCCCAGTAGCCTCAAGTACCTCACTACCGTCGGGGACCCGGATGCAAGTTTGTTAATGGCGAAGACAATGCTCATGCTGTCTGTCCAAAAACTACCTCGTGGTCACGGAGCTGTTCGCCCCATCTCTCAAGGGCCACTGTAATGGGGAAAAGTTCCAAAAGACAGATTCTTTACTAGCCTCCTGTCAATCTACGACCGAGGCCAAGGGCCAGCACTCGGACAAGCAAGCACCGTCCCCGTGAGGTCCTGCGGCACGGTGAACAATTGTATCGCCGTGTTGGAAGAAACTTCCTTACTCCACATGCAGATCCCGTTAAAGTGACTCAGAAAATGTTCCCACACCGCCAGGTCCTCAACCATCTCGGAAAACACGAAGCCTGCAAGTTTGGGACCGGGTCCCGCACAACTGGAGTTCAAGCCGCCTGAGGAAAATCCACCACATGGGGATGACTCTCCCGGCAAAGTTCAGAAGGCCCAAAAGGGGCTGTAGATCCTTTATGGACCTATGAGATTCCGACGTCATGGTCTTAACCTCCTTTAGCATACGGATGATTTTATCCAGTGGCAAACGACACTGCATTGCCACAGTCAATTTCAATGCCCAAAAGTAATGCAAGTACCAGGATGTGCGTCTTGTCTTCTGCCAAAAGCCTACCCAACAACAGTCTCGTGACCGTTTATAAGAAAGCTGCATTCGAACGTTCCAGAGCAGCCTACCAACAGAAATCATCCAGGTAGTGCACCAAGCCTTCAAAACCAGCAACTGCAGCAATAGTCCAGTGCACGAAGCTACTGAAAGCCACGAAATAAGCACCAGAAATGGAGCAACCCATGGACAGGCATCTGTCCACAAAATTTCCACCCTCAAAACCAACACCCCATGAGGTGAAAGGAGGAAGGGTGGATAGGAAGGAGCAGAAAGGTGGATTCCATATCCAGCTTTTCAAAAGTGCTCTTTACCTGCCCTCCTGACCAATGCAAGAGCATCGTAAAAGGACTGGTAGTGAACTAAGTTTGGCAGAAAAAGCAACATCTACGGACCAACCCTTTGGAAAAGAAAGGTGTTGAATTAACCTAAATTTTCCGGGTTCTCTTTTAGGAACGACTCCCAAAGGAGATATTAGCAATCCTGGAATCGGTATCTCCCTAAATGGGCCCAATGCTATTTCCTTGCCCAATTTTTTTCCTACCACACCTGGGAATTGGTATGCCGATTCCAAGTTCCTGCGGACCAAGGACCCACATACCTTTTTTAGAATGGACGGGAATAATGAATCCCCAATGGAGGCCAGCGCCCAGTAACTCGGCAGCCTCCCTATAAGGGTATAGCATCAGCCATTTCTAAATTACGGCTACCCTCAGCAGGGTGGCTGCCCTTCCCACCAGTGAAAGGTCTGGACCCAGGGCCCAGTCCCTCCTGGGAGCGCCCAGCTTCCTGGGACCTTCTACATTCAGAGCTGGAGTGACTCCCACCAAAATACCTGCAGGCGTGTCGGAACATAACCAGGCTGCTCCCCGGACACAGAGCTTAACCTGAAAATGCCAGCAGACCCCTGCGGGCCGCCGTCGATACCACTAAGAAGCACTGTTACCAGCAGGCCCGTCAGACTACTGTTTTTTCAGGCCCCAATTGGGCCCAAAGGCGCATAACTACGTCCCCAAACAGGCGGGGGTTACTAACTTTCTTCCTGTGAAAAGCAACATCGTAATCCCTTCTCGACCCGTCCCCATACCGTTATAAAATATCACAATACCATTGAATCTATTTTTGAATATACAGTGCCTGATCCGGAAATTTTGAGAGATAGCAAGAAGCGTACACACAAAAACATTTCCACCATTCGTCAAACATATCTGGCCTTTTAAATTTTTTGGGGCCTGTGCCATCTTCCGCCATTTCTTTATGGACCGCAGATGGAGGGACCTGATGGGGGAGAGACCACTCGGACCTCAAGGTATAAAGAGGAAGAGCCAGGGACACGACTCGCCGGGTGATGGAGGTACGACATCCTCCTCCGAGTCAAAGTCCCCAATCATCAGGTCATCCAACTCTTCAATCCTCACAGGTACTCCGGCTGAACGATCCATGCTGCAGCAGACTGGTATCCGACAGAGTGACAGATCCTGTAAGCTGTGAAGACAAACTGGAAGGAGGGTCTTGGGCCTGTAACCTGACTTCTTATAGGCAAGCCAAATCCCCACCCACACAAATGCAACATTGTTGCCACTTCACAGCAGCACACTCCTAAGACCCTTAATTCTTATGTTTGTTACGGACTATTCTGCCCTCCACTGTCCATCTATATTTAGACCAATCAACATAGCTCTCTAAATCCTTGTATTATTATTTAGCTGTCTTCAAAGTATGTAAATTTTTCAGCTAAATTTTATTAAGAGGTGCCTGGGATTATCTTAAGGGATAAAATAAATAGGTTTAGCCCTGTATTTCTCACTTTGAGTAAGAAAGGCCTATGCTTAGAGAGAACCTTAGGCCTTAGAGAAAACCTAATAATACATTACAACATGCACAGAAATAATACAGATGTAACCAGAGAGATATTAAAGCTGAAAATAATGTATGCTTGTATCTTCTGTATAGCCATAGAAATAGAGTCCAGACAAGTTGAATGTTCTCAGCCAACAGTTTGGGCCTGGTAGTTAGGCTTAAAGTGAAGGTAATCTTTGATGAATGAAAGCCCGTTTTTTAAAAATACTATTAAAAACAGGGGCACTTTCTTCATCAAAGTTTACAAAGCTGCCGTTTTGATTAAAAACTTACCTTTGTTCTTCTCACAGTCAGAGCAGCTTCCAACACCCGGAGATCCTCTCTTCACACGTCATCAATGACTAATCCAGCTTCCTCCAATCACGGCTTTCCCCCCAGGGTAATCATTGCCTGAGGCCATGCCGTGATTGGAGGAAGCTGGATTAGTCATTGATGACGTGTGGAGAGAGGATCTCCGGGTGGGGGAAGCTGCTCTGGCTGTGAGAAGAACAAAGGTAAGTTTTTAATCAAAACGGCTGCCTTCTATACTTTGATGAATGAAAGTGCCCCTGTTTTTAATAGTATTTAAAAAAACGGGCTTTCATTCATCAGTTTACCTTCATTTTAAGGCTGTTTTTATTGCCAGTAAAGCTTGATTAAGTCACCACTAATATGCAAGGAGTATAATAAACTTGAACAGGCCCAGCACTATATCCATATATACTATTAGGCAAAATAGATAGTACTTTATCTCCTTTAATATAGGATTAATAGTTCCAGCCTTAGATGAAAAAATGAGGATTGTGGTCCATTATGTTTCAACCCAAGAACTACTGATTTCCAGCCAATAGGATAATAAGGACTAATTAACTCAGTTTAGAATCAGATAAGTGCCCTTAAAGGGGGTATATAGTAAGACAAATCAGATACTCATATTTCTTAGGTCCTGAATGTCTGTGTATTTACTGTCCTAAATCTTCAGCCTATTTAAGTATCATTTTTTCTTAGCTGAATTAAGGTGTTTAATTTCTGGCGCTTAAGTAGATGGTCTCAGAGAATCCATTAATTTCTTATGTCCCAATAAGAGAACCATTATTCTTTAGCCAACATAACACACATCCAAACAACCAATTAATTCAGCATTATATTAATAAACTCTGCTTAGATTCAGACAGGTACCCAAGCAGATGAATATGTAGAAAAACCAAATCAAACATATCCGTTTAGGTTCTTATGTCCCAGTAAGAGTGCCACTATTCTTCAGCCAATATAAGAAACAAAATAATTTCTGGCCTCCAAAAAGTCTCAAAAGGACCACTATTCTTCAGCCAGCATAACCAGCAACAGAATAATTCAGCATTGTGTTAAGCATTATTATCAGGTTAAATAGCCATCAGTAGTGTACAACAATGGAAATGCTACTTAGCTTGTGATGAATATAGTGTCCTTGCCAGAGGACAGACCGGCTCTATGTGGAGTTCCGACCCCATCCTGGGGTAATCTGTAGACGCAGCTCTGTCTTTAGACCTATCGGTATCGTGCACCAGCTTCTTAAGTGCAGCGTCGCAGTCAGCTGTGCCAGTGGGTTATGCTGCCCACGGAGTGTAGCAGATGTAGCGGGTTGTCCCAGCGGTTTCTCTCACGCCTAGGGAATATGCAAGAAGGTTTGCTTGGGCTGCCAGGTCATTGCTTTAGGCAGGAAAATTGCTGTTAGGGAAGAAGATTCTTTGCTCAGCGTTTCAGTGTTTGCAACACTCGGGGTTTTCGCGCCTGCAACCAAGCTCCTCCTTCTACCAAAACTCTAAACTCTCACAAGGAAGAGCAGATAACTTAGACACTTTTCTAGCAAACTCCTTATCTGATGTTTCATCAGGATAATGCTGTTTTAAAGACATAATTACATTTTTTAATAAAAAAGATATGAATTAAGTTATCTTTTCTTTCAGACAGGTGGTGAAAGTCTACAATGCTTTACACTTGGGAACTAATACAGAGGCTGTGGAGTCCATGAGTAATAACACACCATAAGCCAGTACAGAGTGTTTGCTTATGGTGTGTTTGTGCTGTATGATGGGGTGTACAGGGTGTTTGCTTATGGTGTGTTTGTGCTGTATGATGGGGTGTACAGGGTGTTTGCTTATGGTGTGTTTGTGCTGTATGATGGGGTGTACAGGGTGTTGGTTTATGGTGTGTTTGTGCTGTATGATAGGGTATACAGTGTGTTTGCTTATGGTGTGTTTGTGCTGTATGATGGGGTGTACAGGGTGTTGGCTTATGGTGTGTTTGTGCTGTATGATGGGGTGTACAGGGTGTTGGCTTATGGTGTGTTTGTGCTGTATGACGGGGTGTACAGGGTGTTGGCTTATGGTGTGTTTGTGCTGTATGATGGGGTGTACAGGGTGTTGGCTTATGGTGTGTTTGTGCCGTATGATGGGGTGTACAGGGTGTTGGCTTATGGTGTGTTTGTGCTGTATGATGGGGTGTACAGGGTGTTGGCTTATGGTGTGTTTGTGCTGTATGAGGGGGTGTACAGGGTGTTGGCTTATGGTGTGTTTGTGCTGTATGATAGGGTATACAGTGTGTTTGCTTATGGTGTGTTTGTGCTGTATGATGGGGTGTACATGGTGTTGGCTTATGGTGTGTTTGTGCTGTATGATAGGGTATACAGTGTGTTTGCTTATGGTGTGTTTGTGCTGTATGATGGGGTGTACAGGGTGTTGGCTTATGGTGTGTTTGTGCTGTATGATGGGGTGTACAGGGTGTTGGCTAATGGTGTGTTTGTGCTGTATGATGGGGTGTACAGGGTGTTGGCTTATGGTGTGTTTGTGCTGTATGATAGGGTATACATTGTGTTTGCTTATGGTGTGTTTGTGCTGTATGATGGGGTGCACAAGGTGTTGGCTTATGGTGTGTTTGTGCTGTATGATGGGGTGTACAGGGTGTTGGCTTATGGTGGGTTTGTGCTGTATGATGGGGTGTACAGTGTGTTTGCTTATGGTGTGCTTGTGCTGTATGATAGGGTATACAGGGTGTTGGCTTATGGTGTGTTTGTGCTATATGATGGGGTGTACAGGGTGTTGGCTTATGGTGTGTTTGTGCTATATGATGGGGTGTACAGGGTGTTGGCTTATGGTGTGTTTGTGCTGTATGATGGGGTGTACAGGGTGTTGGCTTATGGTTTGTTTGTGCTGTATGATGGGGTGTACAGGGTGTTGGCTTATGGTGTGTTTGTGCTGTATGATGGGGTGCACAGGGTGTTGGCTTATGGTTTGTGCTGTATGATGGGGTGTACAAGGTGTTGGCTTATGGTTTGTTTGTGCTGTATGATGGGGTGTACAGGGTTTTCGTTTATGGTGGGTTTGTGCTGTATGATGGGGTGTACAGGGTGTTGGTTTATGGTGTTTTTTTCTGTATGATGGGGTGTACAGGGTATTGGCTTATGGTGTGTTTGTGCTGTATGATGGGGTGTACAGGGTGTTGGCTTATGGTGGGTTTGTGCTGTATGATGGGTGTTGGTTTATGGTGTGTTTGTGCTGTATGATGGGGTGTACAGGGTGTTGGTTTATGGTGTGTTTTTGCTGTATGATGGGGTGTTGGTTTATGGTGTGTTTGTGCTGTATGATGGGGTGTACAGGGTGTTGTCTTATGGTGTGTTTGGGCTGTATGATGGGGTGTACAGGGTGTTGTCTTATGGTGTGTTTGTGCTGTAGGATGGGGTGTACAGGGTGTTGGCTTATGGTGTGTTTGTGCTGTATGATGGTGTGTACAGGGTGTTGGTTTATGGTGTGTTTGTGCCGTATGATGGGGTGTACAGGATGTTGGCTTATGGTGTGTTTGTGCCGTATGATGGGGTGTACAGAGTGTTGGCTTATGGTGGGTTTGTGCCGTATGATGGGGTGTACAGGGTGTTGGCTTATGGTGGGTTTGTGCAGTATGATAGGGTGTACAGGGTGTTGGCTTATGGTGGGTTTGTGCCGTATGATGGGGTGTACAGAGTGTTAGCTAATGGTGGGTTTGTGCCGTATGATGGGGTGTACAGGTTGTTGGCTTATGGTGTGTTTGTGCTGTATGAAGGGGTGTACAGGGTGTTGGTTTATGGTGTGTTTGTGCCGTATGATGGGGTGTACAGGGTGTTGGTTTATGGTGTGTTTGTACTGTATGACGGGGTGTACAGGGTGTTGGTTTATGGTGTGTTTGTACTGTATGATGGGGTGTACAGGGTGTTGGCTTATGGTGTGTTTGTGCTGTATGATGGGGTGTACAAAGTGTTGGCTTATGGTGTGTTTGTGCTGTATGATGGGGTGTACAGGCTGCTGGTTTATGGTGTGTTTGTGCTGTATGATGGGGTGTACAGGGTGTTGGCTTATGGTGTGTTTGTGCTGTATGATGGGGTGTACAGGGTGTTGGCTTATGGTGTGTTTGTGCTGTATGATGGGGTGTACAGGGTGTTGGCTTATGGTGTGTTTGTGCTGTATGATGGGGTGTACAGGGTGTTGGCTTATGGTGTGTTTGTGCTGTATGATGGGGTGTACAGGGCAGGCTGCAGCTTCTGTAGGTTAGATAGTGATTTAAGATGTGTTGGTTGTTGCATCAACCAGAGGGAATGGTAAAATGTTACAGGTTTGTATAGTTTGGTTTTTATATTTGTGAGATGTTTCGCACAAACATTCACATCCTTTTAGCTTCCAATTAAATAGCGCTCTCCCATACGCATGATAGCCATTTGTCACTTTACTGTCCTGGAAATGAATGTAAAAAGTTAAAATGTCTCACTACTCAGATCCACTGAGATTTAATTTTTTTACCCCATACAGGTCGTATTTGGCTTGATAATGTCATCTGTTCAGGAAATGAGAAAATCATCTCAGACTGCAAGTCCAGAGGGTGGGGAAACAGTGACTGCACCCATGAAGAAGATGCTGGTGTTATCTGCAAGGATGAGCGGATTCCTGGATTTGTTCAACCCAATACCATTGAGGTGAATAACGATGCAGATCACAGCCTGGCCCACCCCCAAACTGACACTAACAGGAGGGAGTTATGGGACATGGGATCTGTCTCTCCCCTGCAGCTGATGACACAGACAGAAGGGAGCTATAGGACATGGGGTCTGTCCCTCCCCTGCAGGTGACACAGAAAGCAGGGAGCTATAGGACATGTGGTCTGTCCCTCCCCTGCAGGTGACACAGTGACACAGACAGGAGGGAGCTATGGGACATGGGGTCTGTCCCTCTCCTGCAGGTGACACAGGCAGGAGAGAGCTATGGGACATGGGGTCTGTCCCTCTCCTGCAGGTGACACAGGCAGGAGAGAGATATGGGACATGGGGTCTGTCCCTCTCCTGTAGGTGACACAGGCAGGAGAGAGATATGGGACATGGGGTATGTCCCTTCCCTGCAGCTGATGACACCAACAGAAGGGAGCTATAGGACATGGGGTCTGTCCCTCCCCTGCAGGTGACACAGAAAGCAGGGAGCTATAGGACATGTGGTCTGTCCCTCCCCTGCAGGTGACACAGTGACACAGACAGGAGGGAGCTATGGGACATGGGGTCTGTCTCTCCCCTGCAGCTGATGACACCGACAGAAGGGAGCTATAGGACATGGGGTCTGTCCCTCCCCTGCAGGTGACACAGAAAGCAGGGAGCTATAGGACATGTGGTCTGTCCCTCCCCTGCAGGTGACACAGTGACACAGACAGGAGGGAGCTATGGGACATGGGGTCTGTCCCTCTCCTGCAGGTGACACAGGCAGGAGAGAGCTATGGGACATGGGGTCTGTCCCTCTCCTGCAGGTGACACAGGCAGGAGAGAGATATGGGACATGGGGTCTGTCCCTCTCCTGTAGGTGGCACAGGCAGGAGAGAGATATGGGACATGGGGTCTGTCCCTCCCCTGCAGCTGATGACACCGACAGAAGGGAGCTATAGGACATGGGGTCTGTTCCTCCCCTGCAGGTGACACAGACAGGAGGGAGCTATAGGACCTGGGGTCTGTCCCTCCCCTGCAGGTGACACAGGCAGGAGGGAGCTATAGGACATTTTGTCACCTGCAGGGGAGGGAAGGACAGACACAGAAATAAGGGAGCTATAGGACATGGGGTCTGTCCCTCCCCTGCAGGTGACACAGGCAGGAGAGAGATATGGGACATGGGGTCTGTCCCTCCCCTGCAGGTGACACAGGCAGGAGGGAGCTATAGGACATGGGATCTGTCCCTCTCCTGCAGGTAACACGGGCAGGAGAGAGCTATGGGACATGGGGTCTGTCCCTCTCCTGCAGGTAACACGGGTAGGAGAGAGCTATAGGACATGGGGTCTGTCCCTCCCCTGCAGGTGACACAGGCAGGAGGGAGCTATAGGACATGGGGTCTGTCCCTCCCCTGCAGGTGACACAGGCAGGAGGGAGCTATAGGACATGGGGTCTGTCCCTCCCCTGCAGGTGACACAGGCAGGAGGGAGCTATAGGACATGGGGTCTGTCCCTCCCCTGCAGGTGACACAGGCAGGAGAGAGATATGGGACATGGGGTCTGTCCCTCCCCTGCAGGTGACACAGACAGGAGGGAGCTATAGGACATGGGGTCTGTCCCTCCCCTGCAGGTGACACAGGCAGGAGAGAGCTATGGGACGTGGGGTCTGTCCCTCTCCTGCAGGTGACACAGTGACAGTAGGGAGCTATGGGACATATGTCATTGACTTTCTTTGATATGAGAAATAATTTATGACCTGTTTGTTGTACAGACAGAGCAGCGTCAGGTAGAGGAGGTACGCCTTCGGTCTGTTGTTACCAATGCGAAGAAGCGCCTCCCAGTAAGTGAGGGGATTCTGGAGATTCGACACAGGAATTCGTGGGACCAGGTGTGTGATGTCGGATGGACACAGAAGAACAGTTATGTCATTTGTGGGATGCTGGGATTTCCATCAGACAAGAAAGTGAACAAAAATTTCTACAAGTAAGAAATTAAAGAGAGTGCGACTGACAGTAATGGTGTGTACGTCACATAACACCTGAGTGTGTGACAGTAATGGTGTGTACGTCACATAACACCTGAGTGTGTGACAGTAATGGTGTGTACGTCACATAACACCTGAGTGTGTGACAGTAATGGTGTGTACGTCACATAACACCTGAGTGTGTGACAGTAATGGTGTGTACGTCACATGATAACACCTGAGTGTGTGTGTGTGACAGTAATGGTGTGTACGTCACATGATAACACCTGAGTGTGTGTGTGTGTGACAGTAATGGTGTGTAGATAACAACTTTCTGCTTAAGTATGCGACAGGGTGCTCTCCTCCATCCTCCCCGACTTGGCTCAGCACAGCCCCCAGTCCATACATGGAAGCATCTGGGTCTCAGCAGCAGGTGGGTCGGTCTCGGCGGCACGGGTCTGGGCACGGGTAGTCACAGGGTTAACATCAGCGGGACCCATTGGAGCGTAGGCAGAAACAAGGGGGGCCAAGTCATTTCCAAGGAGAACATCAGCTGGTAAATCCTTCATGACCCCCACATTCACATGTCTAGTGCCCACTCCCCAATCCAAATGTACCCGGGCAACAGGTAGGCGGAACACAGCGCCCCCTGCTACCCTCACAGCCACAGTGTCTCAGTTGTTCTGGTTCTCGGACACCAAGTTCTTTTGGAGCAAGTTCATGGTAGCACCAGTATCCCGTAGACCACTGACCCCCTTCCCATTCACTTTAACTTTCCAACTAAAAGAAAAAAGGGCAAACAGGACTCAAGTGCAATAAAACACACAGTGGCACCAGCGCTCTAAAATTCACACTTACAATGTTTATTAATAATAAAAGCACTTAGAAACAATCATCAGCAAACGGCTTTCATCCTTTAAGTCCCCAATACTCAGCTGCTCGAAACCGCTCTCCCTTCTGTGGTTATACAGTCTGTTTCACACGTCCACCGGAACTTAGAATGTTTTGCTGCTCAAGCTACGGAAGCCCTGTATGTCCAAGAAAAGTAAGCGTATTCCTCTTAGAACACTTGGGACTACGGATCCTCTAGATGGTCACAAATCCTCAACGATTACCCCAACGCGTTTCATCTGCTACCGTGCAGACTTCCTCAAGGAGAACAGTCTGTTTCACACGTCCGGTGGACGTGTGAAACAGACTGTATAACCACAGAAGGGAGAGCGTTTTCGAGCAGCTGAGTATTGGGGACTTAAAGGATGAAAGCCGTTTGCTGATGATTGTTTCTAAGTGCTTTTATTATTAATAAACATTTTAAGTGTGAATTTTAGAGCGCTGGTGCCACTGTGTGTTTTATTGCACTTGAGTCCTGTTTGTGCTTTTTTCTTTTAGTTGGAAAGTTCCTGCTCTACTACAAGCGGTATGAAGGATACATTTGGCAAATAAGCAGCAGAGGTCTCAAGTGGGATATAGATTATTTCATCCGGAGGTGGTAATATATATATATATATTTTTTTTTTATATTTTTGTTTCATATATTTGGGTCATTCTTATTTTTTTATATTGGTATATACCAGTTTGTTATTTTTATTTTGGTTTATATGGTTATATGTGTTATTCTTGTTAATTTTAGAAGTTAAGTGAGTGGGTTAGTTACAAACTTTATTTATATTTCCTAAGAGTGTTAGCGCCATTGCATTTCTCTGTGTGTCCATTCACTTTAACCAGTTGCCGGTGCTGTTGTCGGTTATCCCGGTGGGCAGCTTGCACGGGATCTGCTTCATGTAGGATGCCCCGGCATCCTTCCTCCTCTACGCAGTGGGCAGCAGGCTGAGGGTTACGTGGGTTTCCGCTGGCGGGTCTCCTCCAGGACTGTACTTGGTTCGCTGTGTTTAGGGGACACTCTGGTCTTTTGTGCCCTAGTTGCTTACAACCAAAGCACCGAATTTGCTGTGAGTAGTCCCGTGAGTTGAACCGGGCTGTCTGAGGATAGTTCATGGCTGAAGGCGGTGTGGTAGAGCGGTGCGCCGGGGGTTGGTAACTGGTAGCTGCTGGGGTGACTGTGGGTCTGTACTCCACTCTGACAGGGGGCTTAGTGGTAGCAGTGTTCAGTTTGTGGGCATCCGCATACTCATCTGCCAGACGAGCAGCTTCATGCAGGGTGGAGGGTTTACGGTCCTGAACCCACTCTCTAACTCCTGCGGATAACTTGTCTAAGCAATGCTATAATTATGAGTACACATAATAATATGACCGTGTCTGAGTGTGGGGGCGGTGTGTGATAGCGCCTTAGTGAGGGGACTTTCCTGTAGTATAATGTCTGAGTGTGGGGAACATTGAGTACACATAATAGTATGTCTGTGTCTGAGTGAGGGGGCGGTGCATGATAGCAGCTGAGTGAGGGGGCGGTGCGTGATAGCGGCTGAGTGAGGGAGCGGTGCGTGATAGCGGCTGAGTGAGGGGGCGGTGCGTGATAGCGGCTGAGTGTGGGGGCGGTGCATGATAGCGGCTGAGTGTGGGGGCGGTGCATGATAGCGGCTGAGTGAGGGGGTGGTGCATGATAGCGGCTGAGTGAGGGGACTTTCCTGTAGTATAATGCCTGAGTGTGGGGAACACTGAGTATACATAATTGTATGACCGTGTCTGAGTGTGGGGGCGGTGCATGATAGCGGCTGAGTGTGGGGGCGGTGCGTGATAGCGGCTGAGTGAGGGGGCGGTGCGTGATAGCGGCTGAGTGTGGGGGCGGTGCATGATAGCGGCTGAGTGAGGGGGCGGTGCATGATAGCGGCTGAGTGAGGGGGCGGTGCATAATAGCAGCTGAGTGAGGGGGCGGTGCGTGATAGCGGCTGAGTGTGGGGGCGGTGCATGATAGCGGCTGAGTGAGGGGGCGGTGCGTGATAGCGGCTGAGTGAGGGGGCGGTGCATGATAGCGGCTGAGTGAGGGGGCGGTGCGTGATAGCAGCTGAGTGAGGGGGCGGTGCATGATAGCAGCTGAGTGAGGGGGCGGTGCCTGATAGCAGCTGAGTGAGGGGGCGGTGCGTGATAGCGCCTTAGTGAGGGGACTTTCCTGTAGTATAATGCCTGAGTGTGGGGAACACTGAGTACACATAATTGTATGACCGTGTCTGAGTGTGGGGGCGGAGCATGATAGCGGCTGAGTGTGGGGGCGGTGCGTGATAGCGGCTGAGTGAGGGGGCGGTGCATGATAGCGGCTGAGTGAGGGGGCGGTGCATGATAGCGGCTGAGTGTGGGGGCGGTGCATGATAGCGGCTGAGTGTGGGGGCGGTGCATGATAGCGGCTGAGTGTGGGGGCGGTGCATGATAGCGGCTGAGTGAGGGGGCGGTGCATAATAGCAGCTGAGTGAGGGGGCGGTGCGTGATAGCGGCTGAGTGAGGGGGCGGTGCATGATAGCGGCTGAGTGAGGGGGCGGTGCGTGATAGCGGCTGAGTGAGGGGGTGGTGCATGATAGCGGCTGAGTGAGGGGGCGGTGCGTGATAGCAGCTGAGTGAGGGGGCGGTGCATGATAGCAGCTGAGTGAGGGGGCGGTGCATGATAGCAGCTGAGTGAGGGGGCGGTGCGTGATAGCGCCTTAGTGAGGGGACTTTCCTGTAGTATAATGCCTGAGTGTGGGGAACACTGAGTACACATAATTGTATGACCGTGTCTGAGTGTGGGGGCGGTGCATGATAGCGGCTGAGTGTGGGTGCGGTGCGTGATAGCGGCTGAGTGAGGGGGCGGTGCATGATAGCGGCTGAGTGTGGGGGCGGTGCATGATAGCGGCTGAGTGAGGGGGCGGTGCATGATAGCGGCTGAGTGAGGGGGCGGTGCATGATAGCGGCTGAGAGAGGGGGCAGTAGTTAGCCGTATGGGATAATGCTGTCTTTTAGCTCAGAAGTAAATCATTGTGATCCCATAAACAGTGCAGCCTTAAAATACCACAACTTGAACAGAATATAATATAAAGCATAAAATAACATTTCAAATAAACACAAAGAAAAATCATAACATCAAGCAACATTCTTCATTAATAACATAAGACCACAACTCTGTCCTGTCTGTCCTCAGCGTCCCTTACGCCAGCTCAGCGGGGGAAGATCATTATTAAACAAAGGAATCGGATATCATTGGTTTGGGTGGCTCAACCCCCCCCCCCAAAAAAAAAACAACAACAAAAAAAATTATATATAAAACTGTTCCACTGGTCTTCCGATGTCTTAGTATTGAACATACATTTTCTCCCAATCACTTATCAATGCAAAATTAGCCTCGCACAACTCATATTCTCACAACACTTAAACCTGAGATTTTATATTTTCATAGGTAATAAACTGTCAAACCTATAATCATTTGTTACCTGTGTGTGTGTCATTGTCATATACTAATGCATTACCTGTGTGTGTCATTGTCATATACTAATGCATTACCTGTGTGTGTGTCATTGTCATATACTAATGCATTACCTGTGTGTGTCATTGTCGTATACTAATGCATTACCTGTGTGTGTGTGTGTGTGTGTCATTGTCATATACTAATGCATTACCTGTGTGTGTGTGTGTGTGTGTCATTGTTGTATACTAATGCATTACCTGTGTGTGTGTGTGTGTCATTGTCGTATACTAATGCATTACCTGTGTGTGCGTCATTGTCATATACTAATGCATTACCTGTGTGTGTCATTGTCGTATACTAATGCATTACCTGTGTGTGTGTGTGTCATTGTCATATACTAATGCATTACCTGTGTGTGTGTGTGTGTGTGTGTGTCATTGTCGTATACTAATGCATTACCTGTGTGTGTCATTGTCGTATACTAATGCATTACCTGTGTGTGTGTGTGTGTGTGTCATTGTCGTATACTAATGCATTACCTGTGTGTGTGTGTGTGTGTGTGTCATTGTCTTATACTAATGCATTACTTGTGTGTGTGTGTGTCATTGTTGTATGCTAATGTATTCTGTGTGTGTGTGTGTGTCATTGTCATATACTAATGCATTACCTGTGTGTGTGTGTCATTGTCATATACTAATGCATTACTACCTGTGTGTGTCATTGTCATATACTAATGCATTACCTGTGTGTGTCATTGTCATATACTAATGCATTACCTGTGTGTGTGTGTCATTGTCATATACTAATGCATTACCTGTGTGTGTGTGTGTGTGTGTGTGTCATTGTCATATACTAATGCATTACCTGTGTGTGTGTGTGTCATTGTTGTATGCTAATGTATTGTGTGTGTGTCATTGTCGTATACTAATGCATTACCTGTGTGTGTGTGTGTCATTGTCATATACTAATGCATTACCTGTGTGTGTGTGTGTCATTGTTGTATGCTAATGTATTGTGTGTGTGTGTGTCATTGTCATATACTAATGCATTACCTGTGTGTGTCATTGTCATATACTAATGCATTACCTGTGTGTGTGTGTGTGTGTGTGTGTGTGTCGTTGTATGCTAATGTATTGTGTGTGTGTGTGTCATTGTCGTATACTAATGCATTACCTGTGTGTGTGTGTGTCATTGTCATATACTAATGCATTACCTGTGTGTGTGTGTGTCATTGTCGTATAATAATGAATTACCTGTGTGTGTGTGTCATTGTTGTATGCTAATGTATTGTGTGTGTGTGTGTCATTGTTGTATGCTAATGTATTGTGTGTGTGCGTGTGTCATTGTTGTATGCTAATGTATTGTGTGTGTGTCGTTGTCATTGTCGTATACTAATGCATTACCTGTGTGTGTGTGTGTGTGTGTCATTGTCGTATAATAATGCATTACCTGTGTGTTTGTGTGTCATTGTCGTATACTAATGCATTACCTGTGTGTGTGTGTGTGTGTCATTGTCATATACTAATGCATTACCTGTGTGTTTGCGTGTGTGTGTGTCATTGTCATATACTAATGCATTACCTGTGTGTGTGTGTCATTGTCGTATACTAATGCATTACCTGTGTGTGTGTGTGTGTGTCATTGTCGTATACTAATGCATTAGTATACGACAATGACACACACAGGTAATGCATTAGTAGAGGACAATGACACACACACAGGTAATTCATTAGTATATGACAATGACACACACACACGCAAACACACAGGTAATGCATTAGTATACGACAATGACACACACAGGTAATGCATTAGTATACGACAATGACACACACAGGTGTGTGTGTCATTGTCGTATAATAATGCATTACCTGTGTGTGTGTCATTGTCATATACTAATGCATTACCTGTGTGTGCGTGTGTGTCATTGTTGTATGCTAATGTATTGTGTGTGTGTGTGTGTGTGTGTGTCATTGTCATATACTAATGCATTACCTGTGTGTGCGTGTGTGTGTCATTGTTGTATGCTAATGTATTGTGTGTGTGTGTCATTGTTGTATACTAATGCATTACCTGTGTGTGTCATTGTCGTATACTAATGCATTACCTGTGTGTGTGTGTCATTGTCATAAACTAATGTGTTACGGTACTAACAGGATACCAAGGGTTAATACCAGATGGAAGATGCCCTGAATGTGAGATCAGCAACTCACAACCCAGCTAATTCCCCCCTCAAACATGAGACCAGGCTCCACATTGAAGGTTAAAACAGAATGCAATTTATTGAAGACTAGATGCCCAGTATTTATGCAGGTCTTACTCCTAGATGGGGGGTTGAAAGAATATTGTACATTAGATAGAGGGAAAACGCCCTTTGACATGCCACAATAGAATTACATTACTTAAGCAGATAAACAATTTAGTCTTTCTTATCACTTAGGCGTCTGCTCTCTGGATGTGATTAAATAATGTGAATGTTTATCACTAAACTTAATTACAACACACAATAGCTGATGCCAGCAACCTTGTATTTAGAAAATAGCTTCTTAAAGCTGAACAAAGTTAACTCTTTCAGTACTGACAGAAGGGTCTGTCACATAGCTCCCCCCTTGTGGAACACTCCGGCAAACCCGGCTTGACTCTTTGGCGGGTCAACCTGGGGATGACCGGACTAGGAGGTGGTAGGCATGTCAGTTCGCCGGGGCAATCCATCTGTATTCCCGTTATGAGAGAGAATTCCTGCCCGTATAAATAAGGGTTCAACTTCTTCAGTGCCCAGACTAGGGCTAAACAGTCCTTCAAAAACTCATCAGCTTCTTTACGAGTTTTTTGTACCTGCTCTTTATAGGTATCCACAATCCCTTCATACTGACATAGGGTGCCCTTGAGTTGCTGCACCTCACTATGAGCCAGCGTCAGCTTCTCCTCCAGTGTCGCTAAGTTTGTCTTTAATGTTTCATGTTCCACTCTCAAGCTGGTGTTTTCTGCAGTCTGTCGGTGCAGCTTATCTAGCAAAGATTCCCGTTCTAAACGTGCTTTTTCCTCTGCGCTCCTCTTCTCTCCCGCTAGCACTGTTACGTGATTGTTTAACGTGACCATTTTATTCTCTACTTGACTCTTCTCCTTCATCAGCGCATTGTAACAGGACTTCCACGTATCAATAGCGGATAGAGATTTACTGAGCTCAGCGTCCTGGGGCTTAGCAGCAGGTGGGTCAGTCTCTGCTGCACGGATCTGAGCACGGGTAGTCACAGGGTTAACATCAGTGGGACCCATGGGAGCATAGGCAGAACAATGGGGGCCAAGTTATTTCCAAGGAGAACATCAGCAGGTAAGTCCTTCTTGACCCCCACATTCACAGGTCTAGCGCCCCCTCCCCAATCCAAATGTACCCTGGCAACAGGTAGGCGGAACACAGTGCCCCCTGCTACCCTCACAGCCACAGTGTCTCCAGTGTGCTGTTTCTCAGACACCAAGTTCTTTTGAAGCAAGGTCATGGTAGCACCAGTATCCCGTAGACCACTGACCTCCTTCCCATTAACTTTAACCAGTTGCCAGTTATTCCGGTGGGCAGCTTGCACGGGGTCTGCTTCATGTAGGATGCCCCAGCATTCTTGCTCCTCTATGTAGTTGGCCGCAGGCTGAGGGTTATGTGGGATTCCGCTGGCGGGTCTTCTCCAGGACTGTGCTTGGTTCGCTGCGTTTAGGGGACACTCTGTTCTTTTGTGCCCTAGTTGCTTACATCCAAAGCACCGAATAGGCTGTGAGTAGCCCCGTGAATTGAACCGGGCTCTCTGAGGGTAGTTCGTGGCCGGAGGCCGTGTGGTATAGTGGTGCACCGGGGGTTGGTAACTGGCAGCTGCTGGGGTGACTGGGGGTCTGTACTCCACTCTAGAAGGGGGCTTAGTGGTAGCAGTGTCCAGTTTGTGGGCATCCATATACTCATCTGCCAGGCGAGCAGCTTCATGTAGGGTGGAGGGTTTACGGTCCTGAACCCACTCTCTAACTCCTGCTGATAACTTGTCAAAGCAATGTTCCAACAGGAATAGCTGCAGCACCTCTTCCCCAGATATGGCTTGGCACCCCACCATCCAGTGAGCTGCTGTGCGGTGCACCTTACATGCCCACTCAACGTAGGAATCATCAGCCAATTTAACAGTGTCTCTGAACCGCCTCCGGTATGCCTCCGGTGTAACCGCATACCTGGAGAGCAGAGCCTCTTTTACAGTATTATAATCCCCGACTTCCTCATCTGGAATGGCCCGAAAAGCCTCACTGGCCCGGCCGGATAATTTTCCGGATAATATTGTGACCCAGTCCTCTGCGGGTACCTTGTGTAGTGCACATTGCCTCTCAAAATCCGCAAGGTACCCAACAATCTCTCCATCTGTTTCCAGGAAGTTTTTAAAAGCTGCAAAATTTACTTTTCCCTTTTCCACTGGGGTTGCTGTGACTTGGGCTGCTGCAGCGCCGCTTTGGCGAAGTAGGTTGGCCTCCACAGCTGCTCTGACCCGGTCGATAATTTCGGGAGATGGGTTGGGGCCATAATATGCCAGTCTTATTTTAACCGCCCGATCAAAGCTTGCTTCTTCAGGGGTTCTGTCTGATATGCTGGGCCCATTGGTTCCTTCTGTCCCTGGTACTCTTTCCATCTTAGTCAGTATTGTAATAATCCCCCTCTTCCTGAGGTTACTGGCTTGTGTAGTTGCTCTTCTGGGCGATAAGGATCCTCCCGTCGCTTGCCACCAATTGTTACGGTACCAACAGGATACCAAGGGTTAATACCAGATGGAAGATGCCCTGAATGTGAGATCAGCAACTCGCAACCCAGCTAATTCCCCCCCTCAAACATGAGACCAGGCTCCACATTGAAGGTTAAAACAGAATGCAATTTATTGAAGGCTAGATGCCCAGTATTTATGCAGGTCTTACCCCTAGATGGGGGGTTGAAAGAATATTGTACATTAGATAGAGGGAAAACGCCCTTTGACATGCCACAATAGAATTACATTACTTAAGCAGATAAACAATTTAGTCTTTCTTATCACTTAGGCGTCTGCTCTCTGGATGTGATTAAACAATGGGAATGTTTATCACTAAACTTAATTACAGCACACAATAGCTGATGCCAGCAACCTTGTATTTAGAAAATAGCTTCTTAAAGCTGAACAAAGTTAACTCTTTCAGTACTGACAGAAGGGTCTGTCACATAATTCATTACCTGTGTGTGTGTGTGTCATTGTCATATACTAATGCATTACCTGTGTGTGTGTCATTGTCATATACTAATGCATCACCTGTGTGTGTGTGTGTCATTGTCATATACTAATGCATTACCTGTGTGTGTGTGTCATTGTCATATACTAATGCATCACCTGTGTGTGTGTGTGTCATTATCATAAACTAATGCATTATCTGTGTGTGTGTCATTGTCATATACTAATGCATTACCTGTGTGTGTGAGTATCATTGTCATATACTAATGCATTACCTGTGTGTGTGTGTGTGTGTATCATTGTCATATACTAATGCATTACCTGTGTGTGTGTGTGTATCATTGTCATATACTAATGCATTACCTGTGTGTGTGTGTCATTGTTGTATGCTAATGTATTGTGTGTCATTGTCGTATACTAATGCATTACCTGTGTGTGTCATTGTTGTATACTAATGCATTACCTGTGTGTGTCATTGTCATATACTAATGCATCACCTGTGTGTGTGTGTGTGTGTATCATTGTCATATACTAATGCATTACCTGTGTGTGTGTGTGTGTGTATCATTTTCATATCCTAATGCATTACCTGTGTGTGTGTGTGTGTGTGTATCATTGTCATATACTAATGCATTACCTGTGTGTGTCATTGTCGTATACTAATGCATTACCTGTGTGTGTCATTGTCGTATACTAATGCATTACCTGTGTGTGTGTGTCATTGTCATATACTAATGCATTACCTGTGTGTGCATGTGTGTGTGTGTCATTGTTGTATGCTAATGTATTGTGTGTGTGTGTGTCATTGTCGTATACTAATGCATTACCTGTGTGTGTCATTGTCGTATACTAATGCATTACCTGTGTGTGTGTGTCATTGTCGTATACTAATGCATTACCTGTGTGTGTGTGTTTCATTGTCATAAACTAATGCATTACCTGTGTGGGTGTGTCATTGTCGTATACTAATGCATTACCTGTGTGTGTGTGTCATTGTCATAAACTAATGCATTACCTGTGTATGTGTGTCATTGTCGTATACTAATGCATTACCTGTGTGTGTGTCGTTGTCATATACTAATGCATTACCTGTGTGTGTGCGTGTGTGTCATTGTCATAAACTAATGCATTACCTGTGTGTGTGTGTGTCATTGTCATAAACTAATGCATTACCTGTGTGTGTGTGTGTGTGTGTTTGTGTCATTGTCGTATACTAATGCATTACCTGTGTGTGTGTGTCATTATCGTATACTAATGCATTACCTGTGTGTGTGTGTCATTATCGTATACTAATGCATTACCTGTGTGTGTGTGTCATTATCGTATACTAATGCATTACCTGTGTGTGTGTGTCATTGTCGTATACTAATGCATTACCTGTGTGTGTGTCATTGTCGTATACTAATGCATTACCTGTGTGTGTGTTTGTGTGTCATTGTCGTATACTAATGCATTACCTGTGTGTGTCATTGTCGTATACTAATGCATTAGCTTTGTGTGTGTTTGTGTGTCATTGTCGTATACTAATGCATTACCTGTGTGTGTGTGTGTCATTGTCGTATACTAATGCATTACTTGTGTGTGTGTGTGTCATTGTCGTATGCTAATGTATTGTGTGTGTCATTGTCGTATGCTAATGTATTGTGTGTCATTGTCCTATGCTAGTGTATTGTCTGTGTGTGTGTGTCATTGTCGTATGCTAATGTATTGTCTGTGTGTGTGTGTGTCATTGTCGTATGCTAATGTATTGTGTGTCATTATCGTATGCTAATGTATTGTCTGTGTGTGTGTGTGTCATTGTCGTATGCTAATGTATTGTGTGTCATTGTCGTATGCTAATGTATTGTCTGTGTGTGTGTGTGTCATTGTCGTATGCTAATGTATTGTGTGTCATTGTCGTATGCTAATGTATTGTGTGTCATTGTCGTATGCTAATGTATTGTGTGTCATTATCGTATGCTAATGTATTGTCTGTGTGTGTGTGTGTCATTGTCGTATGCTAATGTATTGTGTGTCATTGTCGTATGCTAATGTATTGTCTGTGTGTGTGTCATTGTCGTATGCTAATGTATTGTGTGTCATTGTCGTATGCTAATGTATTGTCTGTGTGTGTGTCATTGTCGTATGCTAATGTATTGTGTGTCATTGTCGTATGCTAATGTATTGTCTGTGTGTGTGTGTGTCATTGTCGTATGCTAACGTATTGTCTGTGTGTCTATAACTTGTGATGTCTGCTTTCAGGGAAGACAAAAAATCAAACACCAAAAAGGAAACACACAAAGTAAATGGTTTGATCCCCAGGTAAAGCAATCTGGGCTGATTTTTAGTAGTAAATGTTTTATACAAACACAGAATAGAAATGTGTAATGACATTCATAGCATCACATTATTTTGTCCCTATATCTCCTCAATCAAAGCCTCTCCTCAGTCTCTTTAGCCTCTCCTCAGTCTCTTTAGCCTCTCCTCGGTCTCCTTAGCCTCTCCTCGGTCTCCTTAGCCTCTCCTCGGTCTCCTTAGCCTCTCCTCAGTCTCCTTAGCCTCTCCTCAGTCTCCTTAGCCTCTCCTCAGTCTCCTTAGCCTCTCCTCAATCAAAGCCTCTCCTCAGTCTCTTTAGCCTCTCCTCAGTCTCTTTAGCCTCTCCTCAGTCTCTTTAGCCTCTCCTCAGTCTCCTTAGCCTCTCCTCAATCAAAGCCTCTCCTCAGTCTCTTTAGCCTCTCCTCAGTCTCCTTAGCCTCTCCTCAGTCTCCTTAGCCTCTCCTCAGTCTCCTTAGCCTCTCCTCAGTCTCCTTAGCCTCTCCTCAGTCTCCTTAGCCTCTCCTCAGTCTCTTTAGCCTCTCCTCAGTCTCTTTAGCCTCTCCTCAGTCTCTTTAGCCTCTCCTCAGTCTCCTTAGCCTCTCCTCAGTCTCTTTAGCCTCTCCTCAGTCTCTTTAGCCTCTCCTCGGTCTCCTTAGCCTCTCCTCAGTCTCCTTAGCCTCTCCTCAGTCTCCTTAGCCTCTCCTCAGTCTCCTTAGCCTCTCCTCAATCAAAGCCTCTCCTCAGTCTCTTTAGCCTCTCCTCAGTCTCTTTAGCCTCTCCTCAGTCTCTTTAGCCTCTCCTCAGTCTCCTTAGCCTCTCCTAAATCAAAGCCTCTCCTCAGTCTCTTTAGCCTCTCCTCAGTCTCTTTAGCCTCTCCTCAGTCTCCTTAGCCTCTCCTCAGTCTCCTTAGCCTCTCCTCAGTCTCTTTAGCCTCTCCTCAGTCTCCTTAGCCTCTCCTCAGTCTCCTTAGCCTCTCCTCAGTCTCCTTAGCCTCTCCTCAGTCTCCTTAGCCTCTCCTCAGTCTCTTTAGCCTCTCCTCAGTCTCTTTAGCCTCTCCTCAGTCTCTTTAGCCTCTCCTCAGTCTCTTTAGCCTCTCCTCAGTCTCCTTAGCCTCTCCTCAGTCTCTTTAGCCTCTCCTCAGTCTCCTTAGCCTCTCCTCAGTCTCTTTAGCCTCTCCTCAGTCTCTTTAGCCTCTCCTCAGTCTCCTTAGCCTCTCCTCAGTCTCCTTAGCCTCTCCTCAGTCTCTTTAGCCTCTCCTCAGTCTCCTTAGCCTCTCCTCAGTCTCTTTAGCCTCTCCTCAATCAAAGCCTCTCCTCAGTCTCTTTAGCCTCTCCTCAGTCTCTTTAGCCTCTCCTCAGTCTTTTTAGCCTCTCCTCAGTCTCCTTAGCCTCTCCTCAGTCTCCTTAGCCTCTCCTCAGTCTCTTTAGCCTCTCCTCAGTCTCCTTAGCCTCTCCTTAGTCTCCTTAGCCTCTCCTCAGTCTCCTTAGCCTCTCCTCAGTCTCTTTAGCCTCTCCTCAGTCTCCTTAGCCTCTCCTCAGTCTCCTTAGCCTCTCCTCAGTCTCCTTAGCCTCTCCTCAGTCTCCTTAGCCTCTCCTCAGTCTCCTTAGCCTCTCCTCAGTCTCTTTAGCCTCTCCTCAGTCTCCTTAGCCTCTCCTCAGTCTCTTTAGCCTCTCCTCAGTCTCCTTAGCCTCTCCTCAGTCTCTTTAGCCTCTCCTCAGTCTCCTTAGCCTCTCCTCAGTCTCCTTAGCCTCTCCTCAGTCTCTTTAGCCTCTCCTCAGTCTCTTTAGCCTCTCCTCAGTCTCCTTAGCCTCTCCTCAGTCTCTTTAGCCTCTCCTCAGTCTCCTTAGCCTCTCCTCAGTCTCTTTAGCCTCTCCTCAGTCTCCTTAGCCTCTCCTCAGTCTCCTTAGCCTCTCCTCAGTCTCCTTAGCCTCTCCTCAGTCTCTTTAGCCTCTCCTCAGTCTCTTTAGCCTCTCCTCAGTCTCCTTAGCCTCTCCTCAGTCTCCTTAGCCTCTCCTCAGTCTCCTTAGCCTCTCCTCAGTCTCTTTAGCCTCTCCTCAGTCTCTTTAGCCTCTCCTCAGTCTCTTTAGCCTCTCCTCAGTCTCCTTAGCCTCTCCTCAGTCTCTTTAGCCTCTCCTCAGTCTCTTTAGCCTCTCCTCAGTCTCTTTAGCCTCTCCTCAGTCTCTTTAGCCTCTCCTCAGTCTCTTTAGCCTCTCCTCAGTCTCTTTAGCCTCTCCTCAGTCTCTTTAGCCTCTCCTCAGTCTCCTTAGCCTCTCCTCAGTCTCCTTAGCCTCTCCCCAGTCTCCTTAGCCTCTCCTCAGTCTCTTTAAGCTATCCTCAGTCTCTTTAAGCTATCCTCAGTCTCTTTAAGCTCTCCTCGGTCTCTTTAAGCTCTCCTCGGTCTCTTTAAGCTCTCCTCAGTCTCTTTAAGCTCTCCTCAGTCTCTTTAAGCTCTCCTCAGTCTCTTTAAGCTCTCCTCAGTCTCTTTAAGCTCTCCTCAGTCTCCTTAACCTCTCCTCAGTCTCCTTAACCTCTCCTTAGTCTCTTTAAGCTCTCCTCAGTCTCTTTAAGCTCTCCTCAGTCTCTTTAAGCTCTCCTCAGTCTCTTTAAGCTCTCAGCCACATCTACATCTTTCCTCAGACATGACTTCTTAGCTGTCCCCATTCTTGCAAGCATCTATACCACTTTAACAATCACAATGTACCCTGTACATCACTGGTTGTTAAGGGTTTTCTTGGTTATAATATTTCAACACGTTGCAGAATTGGACAGAACACCGGCTCAGACCTTTATACTTTAGACATGAAATCTGTATTGTCCCAATGACTGAGGATTGGCCTGCAACAAGTAATGCCTGGAGGTTTAAAGTTCCAATAGGGTTTTAGTCTTTTACTTGGCAATAGAAAAAGGCTCCACAGTTTATTATAGTAATCAGTAATCTTAGTTGTAAGGAGTCTTAATGGGGTCATTGTCTCACTCACCATAGACTTTAGTTTGTAAAAAGGGTCCCTGGCTTTTCTGCCTTCCAAGTGCAGCTGGAACTGCCATGATGGGGCTCTGGGTGTAGATCCGGCTGTCAAACACGTTTGGGGAGTAAGATCGCAGCTGTCAGGGTTTTCTGTCCCTTTGTTTTATTTGAAGAACTGAGGGGTAGTGATGTCGCAAACAGTTCGCCGGAGAACAGTTCCCAGCGATCTTAGATTGTTCGCGTTCGCCGCGGCGGGCGAACATATGCGATGTTCAATCCGCCCCCTATTCGTCATCATTGAGTAAACTTTGACCCTGTATCTCAGTCTGCAGACACATTTCAGCCAATCAGCAGCAGACACTCCCTCCCAGACCCTCCCAGCTCCTGGGCAGCAGCCATTTTAGATTTATTCTGATCCTGCATTCTTAGTGAGAGGAGTGATAGTGCTGCTGCTGGTGATTTTATAGGGAAATTGATAGCTAGGCTAGTGTATTTAGTGTCCACTACAGTCCTGAAGGACTCATCTGACCTCTGCTGTAAGGACAGCACCCCAAAAAATCCTTTTTAGGGCTAGAACATCAGTCTACTAGTGCAATCGAATTGCAGTTGCCTGCCTGCCAGCGTGTGTGCCAGGCCCACTTGCCAACTAGTGCCACCAATCATATTTGTTATAACAGTATTGTAAATATTTAAAAAAAAAACTTTTTTGACTGTGAAACATCAGTCTGCTAGTGTAATCTAATTGCAGTTGCCTGCCTGCCAGCGTGTGTGCCAGGCCCACTTGCCAACTGGTGCCACCAATCATATTTGTTGTAACAGTAGTGTAAATATTTAAAATAAAAAAAATTTGGACTGTGAAACATCAGTCTGCTATTGTAATCTTATTGCATTTGCCTGCCTGCCAGGGTGTGTGCCAGGCCCACTTGCCAAGTTAGTGGCACCACTCATATTTGTTGTAACAGTAGTTTAAATATTTAAAAAATAAACATTTTTGACTGTGAAACATCAGTCTGCTTTTTTGTGTCAGGCTCACAGCGTATACTGTGCCCACTTGCCCAGTGCCACCACTCATATCTTGTTTAATAGTAGTGTAAGTGTACATTTAAAAAAAAAATGACAGGCAGAGGCAGGCCACCCCGCAGGTGCCATCGTGGTCGTGGTGGTGTGATTCCCTTTGACCCTACAACTATGCACAGTGTTCAGAGGCCACGTGCCATGAACCCGAAAAGTTCTGAGGAGGACCTAGTTGAATGGCTAACACAGGACACCCAATCTTCTACAGCTTCCGCTACTAACCTTGACGCACCATCCACCTCCAGCTTAGCTTCGGGCACCTCTCAAGTGGCCAGTGCCACTTGCCCGCCTGCCGCCACCACCAACACTAGCACCACAGCCGCTTCACTTGATCTGTCAGAGGAGTTATTGACACATCAGTTGGAAGAAATGAGTGATGCGCAACCATCATTGACAGAGGATGTAGATAACAGTGATATGTCTCAGTCAGGCAGCATTACAGACATGGACGTACGGTGTGATGATGATGGTGATGTTGTACCCGCTGCTGCTTCCTTTGTTGATTTGTCAGATACAAGTGAAGCGGTTGATGATGATGCGTCCGTGGATGTCACGTGGGTGCCCGCTAGAAGAGAAGAAGAAGAGGGGGAAAGTTCAGATGGGGAGACAGAGAGGAGGAGGAGGAGACGAGTTGGAAGCAGGGGGAGGTCGTCGCAAGTAGCTAGTGGCACAGTCAGACAGCATGCATCAGCACCCGGGGTCAGCCAGACAGCACGCCAATCAACACATGCTGTTGCCACCACCAGAATGCCGTCATCGCAGAGCTCAGCAGTGTGGCATTTTTTTTTGTGTGTCTGCCTCTGACAACAGCGATGCCATTTGCAACCTGTGCCAAAAGAAACTGAGTCGTGGGAAGTCCAACACCCACCTAGGTACAACTGCTTTGCGAAGGCACATGGTCTCACATCACAAACACCGATGGGATGAACACATGAGTAGAAGCAGCACACAAACTCAAAGCCGCCATCCCCCTCCTGGTCCAGCATCTTCAGCCACGTCAACCACTGCTGTCCTCCTTGCCCCCTCTCTACCATCCGCCACTCAGTCTCTCTTGCGTAGCAGTTCCTGGTCATCTGCTCACAGTCAGGTGTCTGTCAAGGACATGTTTGAGTGTAAGAAGCCAATTTCCCAAAGTCACCTCCCTGCCCGGCGTATGACAGCTGGCTTGTCTGAACTCTTAGCCCACCAGCTTTTACCATACAAGCTGGTGGAGTCTGAGGCGTTCAAAAAATTTGTATCTATTGGGACACCGCAGTGGAAGGTACCCGGCCGAAATTTCTTTTCACAAAAGGCAATCCCCAACCTGTACACGATTGTGCGAAAGGAAGTAATGGCATGTCTGGCACACAGCGTTGGGGCAAGGGTCCATCTGACCACTGATAGCTGGTCTGCAAAGCATGGTCAGGGCAGGTATATCACCTACACTGCGCATTGGGTAAACCTGCTGATGGCTGCCAAGCATGAAATGCGTGGCTCTGCAGAGGAGTTGGTGACACTGCCACGACTTGCAGGCAGGCCTGCTGCTACCTCCTCTACTCCTCCTACTCCATCCTCTTCCATAACCTCTTCCTCGGCTGAGTCCTCTTCTGCTGCTGCGTCTTGCTCCACATCAACGGCAGATCCCCAGGTACTATTCAACATCCCGGATACAGCAGTGTCACGCCGTCTTGGGGTTGACTTGCCTGAAAGCCGAGAGTCACACCGCACCAGCACTCATGTCCGCCCTGAACGCACAGGTAGCTCAGTGGCTGGCTCCGCACCAACTGGAGATTGGCAAAGTTGTTTCTGACAATGGAAGTAATTTGGTGGCGGCATTGAAATTGGGCAAGTTGACACATGTGCCGTGCATGGCACATGTGTGTAATTTGATTATACAACGCATTGTGCATAAGTACCCAGGCTTACAGGACGTCCTGAAGCAGGCCAGGAAGGTGTGTGGCCATTTCAGGCATTCCTACATGGCCATGGCGCACTTGTCAGATATCCAGCGGTGAAACAACCTGCCAGTGAGGCGCTTGATTTGCGACAGCCCGACACGTTGGAATTCAACACTCCTAATGTTCGACCACCTGCTACAACAAGAAAAAGCTGTTAACGAGTATTTGTATGACCGGGGTGCTAGGACAGCCTCTGGGGAGCTGGGGATTTTTTTGCCACATTACTGGACGCTCATGCGCAATGCCTGTAGACTTATGCGTCCTTTTGAGGAGGTGACAAGCCTAGTCAGTCGCACCGAAGGCACCATCAGCAACATCATACCATTTGTTTTCTTCCTGGAGCGTGCCCTGCGAAGAGTGCTGGATCAGGCCGTAGATGAGCGTGAAGAGGAAGAGTTGTGGTCTCCATCACCACCAGAAACAGCCTTATCAGCATCGCTTGCTGGACCAGCGGCAACGCAGGAAGAGGATTGTGAGGAAGAGGAGTCAGAGGAGGAATGTGACTTTGAGGAGGAGGAGGAAGACCAAGCACAACAGGCATCCCAGGGTGCTCGTTGTTGTCACCTATCTGGTACCCGTGGTGTTGTACGTGGCTGGGGGGAAGAACATACCTTCAGTGAGATCAGTGAGGACGAGGAATGGGACATGATTAGCTCGGCATCCAACCTTGTGCAAATGGGGTCTTTCATGCTGTCGTGCCTGTTGAGGGACCCTCGTATAAAAAAGCTGAAGGAGAACGACCTGTACTGGGTGTCCACGCTACTAGACCCCCAGTATAAGCATAAAGTTCCTGAAATGTTACCGAATTCCCGCAAGTCGGAAAGGATGGAGCAGTTCAAAAATAAATTAAAAAGTATGCTTTACACAGCGTATAAGGGTGATGTCACAGCACAACGGGAATCTAACAGGGGAAGAGGTGAAAGTAATCCTCCTCCTCCCACGGCAGCAAGGACAGGACGCTTTACAGACGTGTTGTTGATGGAGGACATGCAGACCTTTTTAACTCCTATGCATCGTCACAGCCCTTCGGGATCCAGCCTCAGAGAAAGACTCAACCGACAGGTAGCAGACTACCTCGCCTTAACTGCAGATCTCGACACTCTGAGGAGCGATGGACCCCTTGACTACTGGGTGTGCAGGCTTGACCTGTGGCCTGAGCTATCCCAATTTGCAATCGAACTTCTGGCCTGCCCCGCTTCAAGTGTCCTTTCAGAAAGGACCTTCAGTGCAGCAGGAGGTATTGTCACTGAGAAGAGAAGTCGCCTAGGTCAAAAAAGTCTTGATTATCTCACCTTTATTAAAATGAATGAGGGATGGATCCCAGATGGTACTGACATTGTGCGATACATTCGAGTAAAAAAGGCCTGATGAGATGAGCTGCCTTGGGCTACAAATGATACACACGCTGCTGTATTTTATCTTCGGATGACTTGCGTGACTTACCCGCCAACAACTAGGGTTCAAGCCGCAATGTTTTAGGGCACTTTCTGCCTGGGAAACAAACATCAATTTTTCTGGCCGCTGCTACAGCAGCGGCTGCAACAATACCTAATATTTCAGGCATTTTTACATGCCTAATTTTTCTGTCCTCTGGTGCTGCACTGTGGCTACAAAACCCAAACCAAAAAAAATGCACATAACAGTGATTAAACTGTTAAGAATAGTACTACTTAACACACCACTCATATCTGGTGGCACAGTAGATTGCACGTGCAGTGCCCCAAATTTGAAGTAGGAGGACCGACCAAGCATCTTTTTCCATCTCCCGGTTCCTAAAAATTATCTCCGGGTTCCTAAAATCGATGCCATACCTGTACTCGATTGTGCAAAAGGAAGTCATGGCATATGGGGTCTTTCATGCTGTCATGCCTGTTGAGGGCCGGGGACCCTCGTATAAAAAGGCTGAAGGAGAACGACCTGTACTGGGTGTCCAAGCATCTTTTTCCATCTCCCGTTTCCTAAAAATTATCTCCGGGTTCCTAAAATCGATGCCATACCTGTACTTGATTGTGCAAAAGGAAGTCATGGCATATGGGGTCTTTCATGCTGTTGAGGGTCGGGGACCCTCGTATAAAAAGGCTGAAGGAGAACGACCTGTACTGGGTGTCCAAGCATCTTTTTCCATCTCCCGGTTCCTAAAAATTATCTCCGGGTTCCTAAAATCGATGCCATACCTGTACTCGATTGTGCAAAAGGAAGTCATGGCAGATGGGGTCTTTCATGCTGTCGTGCCTGTTTGGGGTCGGGACCCTTGTATAAAAAGGCTGAAGGAGAACGACCTGTACTGGGAGTCCAAACATCTTTTTCCATCTCCTGGATGTAGCGGTACTCCACTAGGGGGTCTCCCTTCCTCTATCCAAACCCAGGGGCGGCCACCGGATAGTGGGATCAGAGATATAGTTGCTGAGACCGGGGTCAAGCCAGCTGTTGTATCTCCCCCAGCTGGGCTGGTCTCAGTGGACTCCCAGTCAGGTAGCGTCCTCTCTGCCCTGCAGTTCTTTCTTGGCAGGTATTGTCCCCTCTGCCTGGCTGCTTCTAGGCAGGAATAAATCCCCCTGCCAGGCTGCTTCTTGGCAGGAATATATCCCTCTGCCTCCAAATAGTGGGACCAGGGCTATAGTGGCTGAGACCGGGGTCAAGCCAGCGGCTGTATCTCCCCCAGCTGTGCTGGTCTCAGTGGGCTCCCAGGCAGGTAGCGTCCCCTCTGCCTGTCTGCTTCTAGGCAGGAATAGATCCCTCTGCCTCACTGCACACTTCCAGCAGGTAGCGTGCCCTCTGGTTTCTTATAGGCAGGAATCGATCCCTCTGCCTTGCTGCTCCTTTCAGGCAGGCCAGCTCTTTGCATACAGGCCCACAGACTCTGGAACAGATCTCTCTTGCAGGGAGAGGTGCAGCCAGAATGCAGGGTCAGAACCTCTGCAACTGGTATACCTGAAAGAATCAAACAGCACAAAAAGTCAATCCCGGACCCCAACCTGTACTCGATTGTGCAAAAGGAAGTAACCTTACCATGGGTCTCAGACCGCACATCTTTGTAATTCTCTGTCTGGGAAATTATATATCTTTCAAATGATCTATTTATCTATCAAATCTATCTATCAATCGTATCTATCAAATGTATATTGCATCTATTGATCTATGGAATTCGTATCTATCAAATGTATATTGCATCTATTGATCTATGCAATTTGTATCTATCAAATGTATATTGCATCTATTGATCTATGTAATTTGTATCTATCAAATGTATATTGCATCTATTGATCTATGTAATTTGTATCTATCAAATGTATATTGCATCTATTGATCTATGTAATTCGTATCTATCAAATGTATATTGCATCTATTGATCTATGTTATTCGTATCGATCAAATTTATATTGCATCTTTTGATCTGTGTAATTCGTATCTATCAAATGTAAATTGCATCTTTTGATCTATGTAATTGGTATCTATCAAATGTATATTGCATCTATTGATCTATTGATCTATGTAATCTATGTATCTATCAAATCTATCAATCTCGTGGTTGTGCAAATGGACTGTTTGCGGTTGTTTGCAGTGCGTTAAACTGGGAGTTTGGTCTGTCACTGTGAAGCGGGCGTAACCCTTACACTACCTGATCGATACAACATCATACCTGATGTTTTAAAGCACGTTATTCCAAACAATTTAGGAATGTTAGGTGATTTATGCCCTTTATGGATTAAAACCAGACTCTGCATCAACTATGTAATTTTCCATGGGAGTTTTGCCATGGATCCCCCTCCGGCATGCCACAGTCCAGATGTTAGTCTCCTTGAAACAACTTTTCCATCACTATTGTGGCCAGAAAGAGTCCCTGTGGGTTTTAAAATTTGCCTGCCCATTGAAGTCAATGGTGGTTCGCCTGGTTTGCCGGTTTGCGAACATTTGCGGAAGTTCTCGTTCGCCGTTCGCAAACGCAAAATTTTAGGTTCGTGACATTACTACTGAGGGGTAGGTCCTTATTTCCTGAAGGTTATATTGGTCATTGTTGTAATCATCCCAGCGGACACAGTGGGCTCTGGATCTTGCTGCTGTGGATACCTGGATGCTGTTGGCAAATCACCCACCATTTGTGGTGGGAAAGTGCAGTAGCTGCAAACTCTCACCGCAGCTCAAAATGCACAATGGCATTAAACTCCTGAAGAAGTCTCAGGACAGCGTCATTGGCACCATCTGTGAAGAGCAGATATTCTTTTACATTTGTGCTGGAAAGTTTGAGGCATTGGGTTTCTTATAGTGCTGATCGCTGGCTCTTTCACATGGCCTTGCAGTCCCTTGCTACATACGTCTTTGGGTGGGTGAACTACTTTGCCCACTGTCTTTGGAGATTGATGCCAGGGACTGGGCTCTCCAAGTACTGCCCTTTCTCTCGGTGGTTAAACTCTCTGGCGCTCTTCAGTAGCCTCTTATATGCAATTTCAGTATTCCACTCTTTCCGTCAGGTCCTCCAGCCTGTCTAGCCACTCAGTGTCTTTAGTGAATCTTCTAATTTGCTCCCTCCGGGCCACAATATGGCAGAATCGAGAGAAGTCAGAGCTACACAAAACTGTATTGTAGCAAATAGCTTACCAGACTTGTCCTTTATCATTGTTTTCACCTTTATTTCTCCATCATTGGAATGATTAGAAGTCCTGTTTCTAGGATCATTTAGCGATTGTTGTGCTGCATACTGCAGTGGTGTATATGAATATTTCAGTTCTACCATCACAATATCGTCAAGCCAATCCTTTTGGTCTTTTTTGTTAGTGTCATTAGGGTACACAGTTCCTGAGTATCTGTAATCCATGGGTCCCATGCTTTCTGCCATCCAATCAGTTGCTGTGCTATCCACTGGCTCTTCTTTTAATAGGGTCACAGCTGATGGTTTGGACCTGTGGTGCAGATCCCACCGCTGTCAGCCAAATGTCACTGGATGGTTGTTGCCAGAGTTTGCTGGAGGAAGGAGCGGTCAGTCCTGGCCACATGTCTTCTCAGGCACGTCTCCATTTTTTTTCTCTTTCAGTCACAAATACATCGCTCTACTGATACACTTCTTTCCTTCCTTGTGTTCCTTTTAATCCTCCATGATGTCCTTATCCTCAGTCCCACCTATCTTTTTTCATACATATGTCTAATCCTCCTTAAACGTATTCTGTCTCTCTTTAGTCAAACATCCATATTACTCCTGGAGTCCATGCCTCCACCATTCTTCCTAAATCGTGTTTCCTTCATTAATCTCTCGTCCTTATTCCTATTTCACGCTTCTATTCCTCCTCAGTCTCCATTATATGTAGAGTTAGACAGTATGTTGTTTTATATGTTCTCTGTGAATGTCACTATTCTTGCATGTTCTAACCCCTTGTGTCATTGACTTGTCTCAGCCGTGACTGTGTATTCAGCTGTCGGTTACATCCTTTGTCTAATTTATTCTGTCTCTTTTAGAAATGTCAAAAAAGCATCACCCAAAAAGAGACCCCACAAAGCAAAGGGTTTGATCCCCAGGTAACCTGATGTGGGGCTTTTTGATAAGAATATTTTAGATAAATAATAAATGTACCCACAATTGCTAATAAAAATATTGGGAAATCACAGAATGGAGTTGTGCAAGAAAGCATTTGGCATGTTTAGACTTTTATGCCTTTCTGTCTCTGTGATTCTTAACCTCTTTTCTCCTGACTATGGTATGCATCTGTATATGTAATGGTTTTTGTCTGCCCTGTGCATCCTTCTTTTGTTTCTATGCTATGTCTGCCCTGTGCGCCCTTCTGTTCCTACCCTATGTCTGTCCTGTGTGTCCTTCTGTTTCTACCCTATGTTTGCCCTGTGCGCCCTTCTGTTCCTACGCTATGTCTGCTCTGTGCGCCCTTCTGTTCCTACGCTATGTCTGCTCTGTGCGCCCTTCTGTTTCTACCCTATGTCTGCCCTGTGCGCCCTTCTGTTTCTACACTATGTCTGCCCTGTGCATCCTTCTGTTTCTACGCTATGTCTTATGTCTGCCCTGTGCATCCTTCTTTTGTTCCTACGCTATGTCTGCCCTGTGCGCCCTTCTGTTCCTACGCTATGTCTGCTCTGTGCGCCCTTCTGTTCCTACCCTATGTCTGCCCTGTGTGTCCTTCTGTTTCTACCCTATGTCTGCCCTGTGCGCCCTTCTGTTTCTACACTATGTCTGCCCTGTGCGCCCTTCTGTTTCTACCCTATGTCTGCCCTGTGCGCCCTTCTGTTCCTACCCTATGTCTGTCCTGTGCGCCCTTCTGTTCCTACCCTATGTCTGTCCTGTGCGCCCTTCTGTTTCTACCCTATGTCTGCCCTGTGCGCCCTTCTGTTCCTACCCTATGTCTGCCCTGTGCGCCCTTCTGTTCCTACCCTATGTCTGTCCTGTGCGCCCTTCTGTTTCTACCCTATGTCTGCCCTGTGCGCCCTTCTGTTTCTACCCTATGTCTGCCCTGTGCGCCCTTCTGTTTCTACGCTATGTCTGCCCTGTGTGCCCTTCTGTTTCTACACTATGTCTGCCCTGTGCATCCTTCTGTTTCTACGCTATGTCTTATGTCTGCCCTGTGTGTCCTTCTGTTTTTACGCTATGTCTGCCCTGTGCATCCTTCTGTTTCTACGATATGTCTTATGTCTGCCCTGTGCGTCCTTCTGTTTTTACGCTATGTCTGCCCTGTGCGTCCTTCTGTTTCTACGCTATGTCTGCCCTGTGCGTCCTTCTGTTTCTACGCTATGTCTGCCCTGTGCATCCTTCTTTTGTTTCTATGCTATGTCTGCCCTGTGCTCCCTTCTGTTTCTATGCTATGTCTGCCCTGTGCGCCCTTCTGTTCCTACCCTATGTCTGCCCTGTGTGTCCTTCTGTTTCTACCCTATGTCTGCCCTGTGTGTCCTTCTGTTTCTACCCTATGTCTGCCCTGTGCGCCCTTCTGTTTCTACGCTATGTCTGCCCTGTGCACCCTTCTGTTTCTACCCTATGTCTGCCCTGTGCGCCCTTCTGTTCCTACCCTATGTCTGCCCTGTGCGCCCTTCTGTTTCTACACTATGTCTGCCCTGTGCATCCTTCTGTTTCTACGCTATGTCTTATGTCTGCCCTGTGCGCCCTTCCGTTTCTACACTATGTCTGCCCTGTGCATCCTTCTGTTTCTACGCTATGTCTTATGTCTGCCCTGTGCATCCTTCTGTTTCTACGCTATGTCTTATGTCTGCCCTGTGCGCCCTTCCGTTTCTACACTATGTCTGCCCTGTGCGTCCTTCTGTTTTTACGCTATGTCTTCTGTCTGCCCTGTGCGTCCTTCTGTTTTTACGCTATGTCTGCCCTGTGCATCCTTCTGTTTCTACGCTATGTCTTATGTCTGCCCTGTGCATCCTTCTGTTTCTACGCTATGTCTTATGTCTGCCCTGTGCGCCCTTCCGTTTCTACACTATGTCTGCCCTGTGCGTCCTTCTGTTTTTACGCTATGTCTTATGTCTGCCCTGTGCGTCCTTCTGTTTTTACGCTATGTCTGCCCTGTGCATCCTTCTGTTTCTACGATATGTCTTATGTCTGCCCTGTGCGTCCTTCTGTTTTTACGCTATGTCTTATGTCTGCCCTGTGCGTCCTTCTGTTTTTACGCTATGTCTGCCAAGTGCGTCCTTCTGTTTCTATGCTATGTCTGCCAAGTGCGTCCTTCTGTTTCTATGCTATGTCTGCCCTGTGCGTCCTTCTATTTCTACACTATGTCTGCCCTGTGCGTCCTTCTGTTTCTACGCTATGTCTGCCCTGTGCGTCCTTCTGTTTCTACGCTATGTCTGCCCTGTGCGTCCTTCAGTTTTCTTCTTAAATGGAAAGAGTCCACAGCTGCATTCATTACTTTTTGGAAATAAAAACCTGGCCACCAGGAGGAGTCTGGAGATGCAGGGAGAGTCTTTCTGCGAAACCATCCCCACTCATGTTAACGGCTCCTCAAGCAATCTGCGTTGTAAAACTTCGCTCCGCTGCCTGCTTTCTTCTCTCAAGTCCATGGTGGAGGCGATACTACTATCCGTCACACTTGAAGGGCCGTGTTCCTGTTCCACAGCGTAGATTCTGGTAAGATTGTTTCATTTTACTTTCTTCGTGAATGTGCTGTAATTCAGATGTTTTCCCGAGAGGCTACCACCTTGCGGGCCTAACTTAACATAAGGGTCTCAGTGAGTCGCCTTTAGTATCTTGGAATCAAGGGTTAATATCTCCTGATTGGGGTTATTGAACAGGGGGTTTATAATCATGTTTATGTGATTCAATCTGCTTATGTGTGGTGTTAATCGGGCTCATGGTTTGGAACATTAAGGCCTCTGGAAGTGACGCGACCTTATGGTTGGGCGTGCTTATTTGGATCGTACGGTTCACCTTGTGGCTGGGCATGATTACGTCCGTCTTCCATTTCCGCATTCCTGACCGTGTGGCGAAGGAGAAATTCTAGTCCACAGGGGTCTGGTCCATAGGAGGTGTTGAGTGCCCCAGCCCTTGTGGGTGTCAGGTGCTGTTTAGTTTTACTTCTTTAGTCCATATTTGCATAACCCCTATCCAGTTACGGAGGATTCTGATGCTGAGACTGTTTGAATTTAAGATTCAGTTATGGAGGATTCTGATACTGAGATTCTGTATCCGGTTACAAATCCAGATTGGCCTTGTTGACACATGTCAACCAGTTATGTTTTGTATGCCATATGGGAGCGCCTTGTTCCTCAGGCTCGGGGAGTCAAGGGACAGCTGAGCCATCCGCCTCTGGGGGTCCCGTCCTCCGAGAGGTGAGTTCCCTACCTCTCCATACTTCTGCACATGCGGGTAACCCAGTTTATGATTATTCCTCCATGCAAGGCAGCGTGTTCCCCCCCAGAGGTTGCAGCACATTTTCGCTTCCATGTATTTTTGGCGATTATTTGTCTGCAGAGTCCAGATGTTTATTTGCGATTGTGCTCATGCCCTATTGTCCCGGGTCTCCCACCTTGAGGAGGGCCTCTACAGTTCCCTGCGGGTGTAACTGTCCCCAAGTGTTGTGCCTTTTGTTACAGATATGCGTGCCTTCGTGTATTACTCAACATGTTTTTCAGTTATTAAATGACCCTATTCTTATTGGATACAGGAATTTTCAGTCTGCTAATTCGAATGGTGCACCTTATTAGACATGTGGGGATGATGTAATCTCCGGGTTGCCTTATATTTTCTTTTTATCCCATAGGATGTCTTATATTTTGTTTGTTTCCTTCGGGAACCTTCTGGGATTCATATTTTTTGTTACTACTTCGGAAGTTGTTTTGGACATGTTAGTCCTATGTTAAAAATGTCTGTTATCCTTCCCCTCTGAGCGAGGATTTATGCAGCTTGCAGGTTAGGACCCTTGGTGCAGGCTGGTCCTGTTGGGTTCGTTCTGTCTTGTGGCTGTCCAGACACGTGGCACTGATCTGTTTGGCTGGTCCGGTCGAGGTGCCGAGTGCTCAGGTTATCATTTTGTTTTACATGTTTCAACTAAGCATTCAATAAGGACCTGTGGGTCTGTGAGGCAGGAAGGAATGTTTCAGTCCTTATAGACTTCAATCATAGATGACAGGGGCAGTGGAGTTTCCGTTGCGTCACTCTTACTCTGGTATTATAGGACCCTAGAGTTTCCTCCCCCACGCAGTGGAGGGTTGGAGGGTTTAGCGCCCTCTTACCGCTGTTTAAGCAGTTTGGCCTTCTTTTTTGAGGCTCTGGATTTGTCCTTTTTAGACTTGGTCCATCAACAGCTTGTATGGTGAATAGCTGACTAGCATGAGGAAGGTTTGCAGTTTAAATCCAACTGCAGCTCTTTGCACCTTGACTGTGTGCTCGTAAGCTGTTTAAAATGTAACCAGCTGCAGCTATTGCACATTGACCGTGTACTGTCTAACTGAGTTATAAGACCTTTTTGGTCTTCTTCCGTTGTCTCCCGGTGAGTTAGATCTTCTTTTAGGGAGCTGGGTTCCCAGGAGATGGTTAATCCCTGTGGGGACATTGGGCTTAACTTAGGGGTTCCCCGGACCTGGGTAGGCTTGGCGCCTTTTCTCCCTGTATCCCTCTGTCTGTATGGAGGTGATGTGGAGACTAGCCCTGTTCAAGGGGTTTTAACCTCAAGGTATCCCTTGCTTTGTTGTCCTGAGGCTGTTTGAGAAGTCTAGGGGCTCTAGGGTCGTAATACGACTTCTATCGCCTTGCTCCTTGTAGCGTAGGACTTTAGCAAGGGGTGGTTCCTTCCTTCGGTCGGGACTTACGAGTTCTTCTCACTATCCAGATTGATCTGGATATTGCATGCATATCCCTTGTGTCTGTTTTTTTTCTCGGGTATTGTTTGATTGAACAATTGGGTGCCTGGACCTGTTTTCTTCCTGAGGCTTCCGGTTGCTGAGGCTTCGCTCGGTGGTTTTCCTTGTGGACCCAGTTATGGGTTGTTACTGGAATCTTAGGCCTAAGGGCTGGTTTGGGGTTCCCTGGTACTGGGAACTTGGACTATGTCCTTTACTCAATCTACCTGACCTGGTCATGGATGGCCAGGTTTTTCGGAGTTTCTGTTACTCCTTTGGCTTGATGCGCCTGAGGGTTGATTCACTAGGTCAGCTTGCTAGGGTAACCCTTGGATTCACTACTCTGCAGGCGAATGGGTTTGCAGTGTCTTTGCTGCATCCATTACACAGGGGATGTGTGTTGGCAAGCTACTTTTAGGGGGGTCCTTTCCAAGGATATCTGTGTTGGGGATTGATCTCTCCTTAGCCGGTGGCTTTGTGCCTCAAGGACAAATGTTGCCCTTCAGGCTACATCCTTTTTCTTAAGGGGTTGTTCTCCTTCTTATGGAGATGTAGTCCCTTTTGTGGGGCTTCTCCTGGATTCAGGAGGTTGGAACTGTGGGTTAACTTTTGGAGGGGGGTGTCTCTCTGGGTTATTACGTTCTATCTGGAGTCTTGCTGGCTCCAAGTGAGACTTTGTTTTTGGGCCTTTTTGCTAGTTTTGGAGACCTGTGTGTAGGTCTGGCGGCTTAGGTTGCCTAGCGCGTGCCCTCTGTCTGGGAGTTGCTTTTTGCAGTCTGTTCTCTTATTGGCTGCTTCTTTTTACTAGCAAGTATCCTCTGTGTTGTTCTGATGTTGACTCTGTGTTCTTGACTCAGGGTTTTTCGTCTGGGTCTTTTACACATTTTTTTATGGTTTGATACTTTTGTATTCTTTGTTCAGACACTGTAAGGACATTGTCTTCAGTTGTCTTTCAGTGCTTGCATGATGTTGGAGAGAGGACTTTCTGTCTCTATGCCGGTCTTATCCCGGGTTCCACTTGGTCTAGGCATAGCCTCCTTTTCTCTCTTGGGCCCATTTGGGTCTTTGTGAGCTGAGCTCACTATTGGAGGTTTCCTTTTATGGATTGTGGTGACCTTTTGGTTTCCTTCGGTTCTCCTTTGCCTTGTCCCCACAGGAGTTTAGGCTGGTGTCCCCTTCATTAGTGTGGGGTGAGTGGTGAGGGATCGTCTGTTTCGCGATGGTGTCTCCTGGAGGACCGTTGGCTCAGTTGAGTCCGATTTGGGGTCTCTAGCTTGGCTTCTGGACTATCTGCGGTTCAGTGTCCTTGGCGCCTTTCCTTTTTAAGGTTTTGTTGTTGGGTAGGTCAGGCCTGGTGCCCTCAGTATGGGCCGCCTATTGTACCGTCCCGTCTTGGCATTCAGTGTCCTCTATAGCTTGGGTATTGTTTTCCCAAAAGTAATGAATGCAGCTGTGGACTTTTTCCATTTCAGAAGAAAAACATAAATTATGCTTACCTGATCATTTTCTTTTCTTCTGATGGAAATAGTACATAGCTCCCCACCCGTAATTTTTTTGTGGGGTGCCCTTATTTATTCTTCTGGCACCTTGCACCTGATATTTCTTTTACTGTTCCTTGTTCCTCGGCAGAATGACTGGGGGATGAAGGGTGTGGGAGGAGTATTTAAGCCTTTGGCTGGGGTGTCTTTGCCTCCTCTTGGTGGCCAGGTTCTTATTTCCCAAAAGTAATGAATGCAGCTGTGGACTCTTTCCATCAGAAGAGAAGAAAATTATCAGGTAAGCATAATTTGTTTTCTACGCTATGTCTGCCCTGTGCGCCCTTCTGTTTCTACGCTATGTCTGCCCTGTGCGCCCTTTTGTTTCTACCCTATGTCTGCCCTGTGCGCCCTTTTGTTTCTACCCTATGTCTGGCCTGTGCGCCCTTCTGTTTCTACGCTATGTCTGGCCTGTGCGCCCTTCTGTTTCTACGCTATGTCCTATGTCTGGCCTGTGCACCCTTCTGTTTCTACGCTATGTCCTATGTCTGGCCTGTGCGCCCTTCTGTTTCTATGCTATGTCTGGCCTGTGCACCCTTCTGTTTCTACGCTATGTCCTATGTCTGGCCTGTGCACCCTTCTGTTTCTACGCTATGTCCTATGTCTGGCCTGTGCGCCCTTCCGTTTCTACGCTATGTCCTATGTCTGCCCTGTGCGCCCTTCTGTTTCTACCCTATGTCTGCCCTGTGCGCCCTTCTGTTCCTACCCTATGTCTGCCCTGTGCATCCTCTGTTTCTACGCTATGTCTGCCCTGTGCATCCTCTGTTCCTACGCTATGTCTGCCCTGTGCATCCTCTGTTTCTACGCTATGTCTGCCCTGTGCATCCTCTGTTCCTACGCTATGTCTGCCCTGTGCATCCTCTGTTTCTACGCTATGTCTGCCCTGTGCATCCTCTGTTCCTACGCTATGTCTGCCCTGTGCATCCTCTGTTCCTACCCTATGTCTGCCCTGTGCATCCTCTGTTCCTACGCTATGTCTGCCCTGTGCATCCTCTGTTCCTACGCTATGTCTGCCCTGTGCATCCTCTGTTCCTACGCTATGTCTGGCATGTGCATCCTCTGTTCCTACGCTATGTCTGCCCTGTGCATCCTCTGTTCCTACGCTATGTCTGCCCTGTGCATCCTCTGTTCCTATGCTATGTCTGCCCTGTGCATCCTCTGTTCCTACCCTATGTCTGGCCTGTGCGCCCTTCTGTTCCTACGCTATGTCTGGCCTGTGCGCCCTTCTGTTCCTACGCTATGTCTGCCTTGTGCTCCCTTCTGTTTCTACGCTATGTCTGCCCTGTGCGCCCTTCTGTTCCTACGCTATGTCTGGCATGTGCGCCCTTTTGTTCCTACGCTATGTCTGCCCTGTGCGCCCTTCTGTTCCTACGCTATGTCTGGCCTGTGCGCCCTTCTTTCTACGCTATGTCTGGCCTGAAGTGATATAGTTATAGACTGCCCATAACCCAGGGTTGCCAAATGCCCTCTCTGCATAGCTGCTTTTCATTTTGGGATTTACACTTTACTTGATATAAAAAGAAATGAAACAAATCGTTTTTATTATGCAGACAGAGCATACATTTTTTTTTTCTGTAATCTAATTTTTTTCCTACGGTTTGTATCCTTTGCTAACAAGAATACCTAGGTAGCCTAAGAAGCTGCTGATTGGTGCCTGCACATATATGCATTTTCTCTAGCCCCCAGGAGTGTATTGCTGCTCCTTCTTCAACAAAGGGTACCACGAATTACAATTAAACCTATTATATCACCCTAAACAATGCTCACCACTTTATTTTATTAAATGGATAGGAAGTGGGAAACTCTGAAACAAACTAAATTCAAGTTGTTAGGTGACTCCCTCAGGTTAGACCGTTCCTCTTGTGCCATCTGACTCTGCCCTTTCTCCTTACAGACGAGTAAAAAAACAGGCAGCCCAAAAGCGTCTCAACAAATTGCAAGTTTCAATACCCAGGTAACCAACCATGGGACAGTTTATTCACTTATCAATTCTTTTTTTAAATAAAAGAACTCAGAATAAACTCTCCCTCCCTTGCTACTGATTGCAGCCACTAACAGTCTGTATGAAGAGGCAGAATGAGCAGGTGCTTCTGTCCGTTTATCTTCATCATTGGTTTCTTACCAACATTTGTGTGTCCTTGTTCTCACTGTGTCCTTGTTCTCACTGTGTCCTTGTTCTCACTGTGTCCTTGTACTCACTGTGTCCTTGTACTCACTGTGTCCTTGTACTCACTGTGTCCTAATAATCTGCGTATCCTCATTCTTAATCTGTGTACGTTCCTAGATTTAAAATCTGTGTGTCTTCATCCTTACTTGTCCTCATGCTCACTGTATGTGCCCTCATCATCTGTGTCTTCATCCTTACTTGTCCTCATGCTCACTGTATGTGCCCTCATCATCTGTGTCTTCATCCTTACATGTCCTCATATTCACTGTCTGTGCCCTCATCATCTGTGTCTTCATCCTTATATAGCCTCATGCTCACTGTCTGTGCCCTCATCATCTGTGTCTTCATCCATATATGTCCTCATATTCACTGTCTGTGCCCTCATCATCTGTGTCTTCATGCTTACATTTCCTCATGCTCACTGTCTGTGCCCTCATCATCTGTGTCTTCATCCTTATATGTCCTCATATTCACTGTCTGTGCCCTCATCATCTGTGTCTTCATCCATATATGTCCTCATATTCACTGTCTGTACCCTCATCATCTGTGTCTTTATCCTTACATTTCCTCATGCTCACTGTCTGTGCCCTCATCATCTGCGTCTTCATCCTTATATGTCCTCATATTCACTGTCTGTGCCCTCATCATCTGTGTCTTCATCCATATATGTCCTCATATTCACTGTCTGTACCCTCATCATCTGTGTCTTTATCCTTACATTTCCTCATGCTCACTGTCTGTGCCCTCATCATCTGTGTCTTCATCCTTACATGTCCTCATGCTCACTGTCTGTGCCCTCATCATCTGTGTCTTCATCCTTACATGTCCTCATATTCACTGTCTGTGCCCTCATCATCTGTGTGTTTATCCTTACATGTCCTCATGCTTACTGTCTGTGTCCCCTCGTCATCTGTGTCTTCATCCTTACATGTCCTCATATTCACTGTCTGTGCCTTCATCTGTGTCTTCATCCTTACATGTCCTCATATTCACTGTCTGTGTTCCCTCATCTGTGTCTTCATCTTTACATATCCTCATGCTCACTGTCTGTGTCCCCTCATCATCTGTGTCTTCATCCTTACATATCCTCATGCTCACTGTCTGTGTCCCCTCATCATCTGAATCTTCATCCTTACATGTCCTCATGCTAAAGTCTGTGCCCTCATCTGTGTCTTCATCCTTACATGTCCTCATGCTCACTGTCTGTGTTCCCTCATCTGTGTCTTCATCTTTACATATCCTCATGCTCACTGTCTGTGTCCCCTCATCATCTGTGTCTTCATCCTTACATATCCTCATGCTCACTGTCTGTGTCCCCTCATCATCTGAATCTTCATCCTTACATGTCCTCATGCTAAAGTATGTGCCCTCATCTGTGTCTTCATCCTTACATATCCTCATGCTCACTGTCTGTGCCCTCATCATCTGTGTCTTCATCCTTATATAGCCTCATGCTCACTGTCTGTACCCTCATCATCTGTGTCTTCATCCTTACATGTCCTCATGCTCACTGTCTGTGTCCTCATCTGTGTCTTCATCCTTACATGTCCTCATGCTCACTGTCTGCGCCCTCATCATATGTGTCCTCATCCTTACATGTCCTCATGCTCACTGTCTGTGTCCCCTCATCATCTGTCTTTATCCTTACATGCCCTCATGCTAACTGTCTGTGCCCTCATCATCTGTGTCTTCATCCTTGCATATTCTCATGCTCACTGTCTGTGCCCTCATCATCTGTGTCTTCATCCTTATATAGCCTCATGCTCACTGTCTGTACCCTCATCATCTGTGTCTTCATCCTTACATGTCCTCATGCTCACTGTCTGTGTCCTCATCTGTGTCTTCATCCTTACATGTCCTCATGCTCACTGTCTGTGCCCTCATCATATGTGTCCTCATCCTTACATGTCCTCATGCTCACTGTCTGTGTCCCCTCATCATCTGTCTTTATCCTTACATGCCCTCATGCTCACTGTCTGTGCCCTCATCATCTGTGTCTTCATCCTTGCATATTCTCATGCTCACTGTCTGTGCCCTCATCATCTGTGTCTTCATCCTTACATATCCTCATGCTCACTGTCTGTGCCCTCATCATCTGTGTCTTCATCCTTATATAGCCTCATGCTCACTGTCTGTACCCTCATCATCTGTGTCTTCATCCTTACATGTCCTCATGCTCACTGTCTGTGTCCTCATTATTTGTGTCTTCATCCTTACATGTCCTCATGCTCACTGTCTGTGTCCTCATTATTTGTGTCTTCATCCTTACATGTCATCATGCTCACTGTCTGTGTCCTCATTATTTGTGTCTTCATCCTTACATGTCCTCATGCTCACTGTCTGTGTCCTCATTATTTGTGTCTTCATCCTTACATGTCCTCATGCTCACTGTCTGTGCCCTCATCATATGTGTCTTCATCCTTACATGTCCTCATGCTCACTGTCTGTGCCCTCATCATATGTGTCTTCATCCTTACATGTCCTCATGCTCACTGTCTGTGTCCCCTCATCATCTGTGTCTTCATCCTTGCATATTCTCATGCTCACTGTCTGTGCCCTCATCATCTGTGTCTTCATCCTTACATATCCTCATGCTCACTGTCTGTGCCCTCATCATCTGTGTCTTCATCCTTATATAGCCTCATGCTCACTGTCTGTACCCTCATCATCTGTCTTCATCCTTACATATCCTCATGCTCACTGTCTGTGCCCTCATCATCTGTGTCTTCATCCTTACATGTCCTCATGCTCACTGTCTGTGTACTCATCTGTGTCTTCATACTTACATGTCCTCATGCTCACTGTCTGTGCCCTCATCATATGTGTCTTCATACTTACATGTCCTCATGCTCACTGTCTGTGTCCCCTCATCATCTGTCTTTATCCTTACATGTCCTCATGCTCACTGTCTGTGCCCTCATCATCTGTGTCTTCATCCTTACATTTCCTCATGCTCACTGTATGTGCCCTCATCATCTGTGTCTTCATCCTTACATATCCTCATGCTCACTGTCTGTACCCTCATCATCTGTGTCTTCATCCTTACATTTCCTCATGCTCACTGTCTGTGTTCCCTCATCTGTGTCTTTATCCTTACATGTCCTCATGCTCACTGTCTGTGCCCTCATCATCTGTGTCTTCATCCTTACATGTCCTCATGCTCACTGTCTGTGCCCTCATCATCTGTGTCTTCATCCTTACATTTCCTCATGCTCACTGTCTGTGCCCTCATCATCTGTGTCTTCATCCTTACATTTCCTCATGCTCACTGTCTGTGCCCTCATCATCTGTGTCTTCATCCTTACATGTCCTCATATTCACTGTCTGTGCCCTCATCATCTGTGTCTTCATCCTTACATGTCCTCATGCTCACTGTCTGTGCCCTCATCATCTGTGTCTTCATCCTTACATGTCCTCATGCTCACTGCCTGTGCCCTCATCATCTGTGTCTTCATCCTTACATGTCCTCATGCTCACTGTCTGTGTTCCCTCATCTGTGTCTTCATCCTTACATATCCTCATGCTCACTGTCTGTGCCCTCATCATTTGTGTCTTCATCCTTACATGTCCTCATGCTCACTGTCTGTGTTCCCTCATCTGTGTCTTCATCCTTACATATCCTCATGCTCACTGTCTGTGCCCTCATCATTTGTGTCTTCATCCTTACATTTCCTCATGCTTACTGTCTGTGCCCTCATCATCTGTGTCTTCATCCTTACATGTCCTCATGCTCACTGTCTGTGCCCTCATCATTTGTGTCTTCATCCTTACATGTCCTCATGCTCACTGTCTGTGTCCTCATTATTTGTGTCTTCATCCTTACATGTCATCATGCTCACTATCTGTGTCTTCATCCTTACATGTCCTCATGCTCACTGTATGTGCCCTCATCATCTGTGTCTTCATCCTTACATGTCCTCATGCTCACTGTCTGTGTCCCCTCATCTGTGTCTTCATCCTTACATGTCCTCATGCTCACTGTCTGTGCCCTCATCATCTGTGTCTTCATCCTTACATGTCCTCATGCTCACTGTCTGTACCCTCATCATCTGTGTCTTCATCCTTACATGTCCTCATGCTCACTGTCTGTGTCCCCTCATCTGTGTCTTCATCCTTACATATCCTCATGCTCACTGTCTGTGCCCTCATCATTTGTGGCTTCATCCTTACATGTCCTCATGCTCACTGTCTGTGTCCTCATTATCTGTGTCTTCATCCTTACATGTCATCATGCTCACTATCTGTGTCTTCATCCTTACATGTCCTCATGCTCATTGTATGTGCCCTCATCATCTGTGTCTTCATCCTTACATGTCCTCATGCTCACTGTCTGTGTTCCCTCATCTGTGTCTTCATCTTTACATATCCTCATGCTCACTGTCTGTGTCCCCTCATCGTCTGTGTCTTCATCCTTACATGTCCTCATGCTAAAGTCTTTGCCCTCATCGTCTGTGTCTTCATCCTTACATATCCTCATGCTCACTGTCTGTGCCCTCATCTGTCTTCATCCTTACATATCCTCATGCTAAAGTCTGTGCCCTCATCTGTGTCTTCATCCTTACATATCCTCATGCTCACTGTCTGTGTTCCCTCATCTGTGTCTTCATCTTTACATATCCTCATGCTCACTGTCTGTGTCCCCTCATCATCTGTGTCTTCATCCTTACATGTCCTCATGCTAAAGTATGTGCCCTCATCTGTGTCTTCATCCTTACATGTCCTCATGCTCACTGTCTGTGCCCTCATCATCTGTGTCTTCATCCTTATATAGCCTCATGCTCACTGTCTGTACCCTCATCATCTGTGTCTTCATCCTTACATGTCCTCATGCTCACTGTCTGTGTCCTCATCTGTGTCTTCATAATTACATGTCCTCATGCTCACTGTCTGTGCCCTCATCATATGTGTCTTCATCCTTACATGTCCTCATGCTCACTGTCTGTGTCCCCTCATCATCTGTCTTTATCCTTACATGCCCTCATGCTCACTGTCTGTGCCCTCATCATCTGTGTCTTCATCCTTGCATATTCTCATGCTCACTGTCTGTGCCCTCATCATCTGTGTCTTCATCCTTACATGTCCTCATATTCACTGTATGTGCCCTCATCATCTGTGTCTTCATCCTTATATAGCCTCATGCTCACTGTCTGTACCCTCATCATCTGTGTCTTCATACTTACATGTCCTCATGCTCACTGTCTGTGCCCTCATCATATGTGTCTTCATCCTTACATGTCCTCATGCTCACTGTCTGTGCCCTCATCATATGTGTCTTCATCCTTACATGTCCTCGTGCTCACTGTCTGTGTCCTCATTATTTGTGTCTTCATCCTTACATGTCATCATGCTCACTGTCTGTGCCCTCATCATCTGTGTCTTCATCCTTGCATATTCTCATGCTCACTGTCTGTCCCCTCATCATCTGTGTCTTCATCCTTGCATATTCTCATGCTCACTGTCTGTGCCCTCATCATCTGTGTCTTCATCCTTACATATCCTCATGCTCATTGTCTGTGCCCTCATCATCTGTGTCTTCATCCTTATATAGCCTCATGCTCACTGTCTCTACCCTCATCATCTGTGTCTTCATCCTTACATGTCCTCATGCTCACTGTCTGTGTCCTCATCTGTGTCTTTATCCTTACATGTCCTCATGCTCACTGTCTGTGTTCCCTCATCTGTGTCTTTATCCTTACATGTCCTCATGCTCACTGTCTGTGCCCTCATCATCTGTGTCTTCATCCTTACATTTCCTCATGCTCACTGTCTGTGCCCTCATCATCTGTGTCTTCATCCTTACATGTCCTCATATTCACTGTCTGTGCCCTCATCATCTGTGTCTTCATCCTTACATGTCCTCATGCTCACTGTCTGTGCCCTCATCATCTGTGTCTTCATCCTTACATGTCCTCATGCTCACTGTCTGTGTCCTCATCTGTGTCTTCATACTTACATGTCCTCATGCTCACTGTCTGTGTTCCCTCATCTGTGTCTTTATCCTTACATGTCCTCATGCTCACTGTCTGTGCCCTCATCATCTGTGTCTTCATCCTTACATTTCCTCATGCTCACTGTCTGTGCCCTCATCATCTGTGTCTTCATCCTTACATGTCCTCATGCTCACTGTCTGTGCCCTCATCATCTGTGTCTTCATCCTTACATGTCCTCATGCTCACTGTCTGTGTTCCCTCATCTTTGTCTTTATCCTTACATGTCCTCATGCTCACTGTCTGTGCCCTCATCATCTGTGTCTTCATCCTTACATTTCCTCATGCTTACTGTCTGTGCCCTCATCATCTGTGTCTTCATCTTTACATGTCCTCATGCTCACTGTCTGTGCCCTCATCATTTGTGTCTTCATCCTTACATGTCCTCATGCTCACTGTCTGTGCCCTCATCATCTGTTTCTTCATCCTTACATGTCCTCATGCTCACTGTCTGTGCCCTCATCATCTGTGTCTTCATCCTTACATGTCCTCATGCTCACTGTCTGTGCCCTCATCATTTGTGTCTTCATCCTTACATGTCCTCATGCTCACTGTCTGTGTCCTCATTATTTGTGTCTTCATCCTTACATGTCATCATGCTCACTATCTGTGTCTTCATCCTTACATGTCCTCATGCTCACTGTATGTGCCCTCATCATCTGTGTCTTCATCCTTACATGTCCTCATGCTCACTGTCTGTGCCCTCATCATCTGTGTCTTCATCCTTACATGTCCTCATGCTCACTGTCTGTGTCCCCTCATCTGTGTCTTCATCCTTACATGTCCTCATGCTCACTGTCTGTGCCCTCATCATCTGTGTCTTCATCCTTACATGTCCTCATGCTCACTGTCTGTGTCCCCTCATCTGTGTCTTCATCCTTACATATCCTCATGCTCACTGTCTGTGCCCTCATCATTTGTGTCTTCATCCTTACATGTCCTCATGCTCACTGTCTGTGTCCTCATTATTTGTGCCTTCATCCTTACATGTCCTCATGCTCACTGTATGTGCCCTCATCATCTGTGTCTTCATCCTTACATGTCCTCATGCTCACTGTCTGTGTTCCCTCATCTGTGTCTTCATCTTTACATATCCTCATGCTCACTGTCTGTGTCCCCTCATCGTCTGTGTCTTCATCCTTACATGTCCTCATGCTAAAGTCTGTGTCCCCTCATCATCTGTGTCTTCATCCTTACATATCCTCATGCTCACTGTTTGTGTTCCCTCATCTGTGTCTTCATCTTTACATATCCTCATGCTCACTGTCTGTGTCCCCTCATCATCTGTGTCTTCATCCTTACATGTCCTCATGCTCACTGTCTGTGTCCTCATCTGTGTCTTCATACTTACATTTCCTCATGATCACTGTCTATGCCCTCATCATCTTTGTCTTCATCCTTACATATCTTCATGCTCACTGTCTGTGTCCCCTCATCATCTGTGTCTTCATCCTTACATGTCCTCATGCTAAAGTATGTGCCCTCATCTGTGTCTTCATCCTTACATATCCTCATGCTCACTGTCTGTGCCCTCATCATCTGTGTCTTCATCCTTACATGTCCTCATGCTCACTGTCTGTGTCCTCATCTGTGTCTTCATAATTACATGTCCTCATGCTCACTGTCTGTGCCCTCATCATATGTGTCTTCATCCTTACATGTCCTCATGCTCACTGTCTGTGTCCCCTCATCATCTGTCTTTATCGTTACATGCCCTCATGCTCACTGTCTGTGCCCTCATCATCTGTGTCTTCATCCTTGCATATTCTCATGCTCACTGTCTGTGCCCTCATCATCTGTGTCTTCATCCTTACATGTCCTCATGCTCACTGTTTGTGTCCCCTCATCATCTGTCTTTATCCTTACATGTCCTCATATTCACTGTCTGTGTCCTCATCTGTGTCTTCATCCTTACATGTCCTCATGCTCACTGTCTGTGTCCCCTCATCATCTGTCTTTATCGTTACATGCCCTCATGCTCACTGTCTGTGCCCTCATCATCTGTGTCTTCATCCTTGCATATTCTCATGCTCACTGTCTGTGCCCTCATCATCTGTGTCTTCATCCTTACATGTCCTCATGCTCACTGTCTGTTCCCTCATCATCTGTGTCTTCATCCTTACATGTCCTCATTCTTACTGTCTGTCCCCTCATCATCTGTGTCTTCATCTTTACATGTCCTCATTCTTACTGTCTGTCCCCTCATCATCTGTGTCTTCATCCTTACATGACCTCATGCTCACTGTCTGTGTCCCCTCATCATCTGTGCCTTCATCCTTACATATCCTCATGCTCACTGTCTGTCCCCTCATCATCTGTGTCTTCATCCTTACATGTCCTCATGCTCACTGTATGTTCCCTCATCATCTGTGTCTTCATCCTTACATGTCCTCATGCTCACTGTCTGTGTCCCCTCATCTGTGTCTTCATCCTTACATGTCCTCATGCTCACTGTCTGTGCCCTCATCATCTATGTCTTCATCCTTACATGTCCTCATGCTCACTGTATGTTCCCTCATCATCTGTGTCTTCATCCTTACATGTCCTCATGCTCACTGTATGTTCCCTCATCATCTGTGTCTTCATCCTTACATGTCCTCATGCTCACTGTCTGTCCCCTCATCTGTGTCTTCATCCTTACATATCCTCATGCTCACGGTCTTAGTGTTCTTAGCCTGTTGGTCTTTGACACATGCAGCTGTATCATATCACACCAAATACGCATTCATGCTCTAGAATTTAGATACTTCATACCTGTGTGTACTGCCTGCTTTAACATTGATAGTCTCATATGAACTCATATTACAAACATCCACTTATATTTTAACCACCATGAGGTGTACTTGATCGGCATCCTTCGCTTTAGCCTGAGCTTCTTCAACTGTTTTTTGATTCACTCAGTTATGTTGCCTCAATCCATCTATAGGAATTATTATTATTATTATTATCGGTTATTTGTAGAGCGCCACCAGATTCCGCAGCGCTAGGAATAGTCCATAATAAATACATATGCAAAGAAATCCCAGACCGGCTCCTTCTGATAAAAGATAAAGCTTTTTTTTTATAAAAGTGAAACATTAAAGTTCAGCTCTTTAGCCACGTGGGTATAAAACAATCGGATAACTGTTAAAAAACTTAGGCACGGCTCCCTCTGACGCGTTTCGGGTGTTTCCCATACTACTATTCAGAAGGAGCCTCTCAACTAATAAAGCATTAAATGTAACATGATTGGTTTATACAGCTAAAGGGAAAAGCTTCTAAAGCAAATAACAAAACTGGTGTATCTGCTATCTGACACATTATGGCTACACACACATCAAAAAATATATAGGTTTTTGCACAGTAAACTAATCGTGCTCACGGGAGCTATAGAAGTGAGACTTAGGGACCATTCGATGCCGCTGTTTCCGCGCGAGCCTTAAGACCGATGCTTCTTAATTCGTCCGTCATCTCTCAGGCGGCGGACAGCAATCCACCCGATCGTATACGATTGGGTTGATTGACACCCCTTGCTAGCAGCCAATTGGCCGCGTATCTGCAGGGGGTGGTATTGCACAAGCAGTTCATCAGAACTGCTTGTGTAATGATAAATGGCAATAATGTATGCTACAGCGGATCATGTCAATATATTGGACTCTTGGGATTATATAATTTGGTGCCTTAATTGTAATAGTTATTTCCCAAGATGTAATTTAAATGTAAAAATCTTGTGAAAATAATTTACTTGCATTATTTACATTTATTACACATATTATTCATATCCTGAGGAGTTTTTGTTTGTTTGATACCTGTACATATATTCCTATAGATATCTAATTTACATTAACATTATCACATATATATATATGACACTGAACTATGCTGATGTTTATCTATATAACAACGGTGCAGAACATTTGAACAAACTCTCTATTACGTGTCTTAATACCTACGAGAGAGTCAATTGTCAAATGTAATATGTATGATAAAATTCTACTACACGTTCTAAAAACAACATAAACACAGCATACATAAATGTATGTTAAAATCATAAAGTATGGACTTTATATACCATCAAGGATCATCACGATATGATTGAATACTTCTATTTATTCATTTTATGATAACATCATTTATGTATGCTGTGTTTATGTTGTTTTTAGAACGTGTAGTAGAATTTTATCATACATATTACATTTGACAATTGACTCTCTCGTAGGTATTAAGACACGTAATAGAGAGTTTGTTCAAATGTTCTGCACCGTTGTTATATAGATAAACATCAGCATAGTTCAGTGTCATATATGTATTAGCTTGGCTTAGCTGATCTCTTCATTTATTGTTTATACGATATTACGATTGAACTATAGGTTGCGCCACTAGATTTCTCCCCTATATGTTAATCAGTATTGTCTTCCCCCTTCCCACACATTTAGCTGTGATAAGTAGTTGGGGATTCTTATTGCCTAGATAGTTACTCTAGGGCAGCATCTGTGTATTAAATACAGTTCGAATCTTGGGTCATATCTAGCGCCATCCCTATATACATCTTCTTGCCTATATATATATATATTTAAATACATATTTCATAATAAAAATGACATATATTCTTTTTCCATGTGAAAAAATAGGAATGGAAATGATGTATTGAGTTTAGCGTTTCTCAATTTAGGTCTAATGTGGTGTTGGTTTAGCGCAAATGAAGAATTGAAAATCTCAAAGCGCATTTCTGAAATATAAAATATTAATAATGATTATACAGGGGCAGCAGATTGTTAGCGGCTTCAGCTTTCTTCCTATATCCAGGAGATATCGCAAGTTTTTGTCATCAACGAAATTAAAAGGGATATAAAACACAATTTATTTTTTTACATGATTCGGATAGACCGCAGTGTTTCCCAACCGCGGTCCTCAAGTACCCCCAACAGGCCTGGTTTTCATTATAGCTGAACCAGTGCACAGGTGAAGTAATCAGCTGATCAGTAACCATGGTTACTCGCCTCAGATGATTATTTCACCTGTGCTCTTGTTCAGCTATAATGAACACCAGGACTGTTGGGGGTACTTGAGGACACCATTGGGAACCACTGGGATAGAGCATTAGATTTTAAATATCTCTCAGGTAGATTACAAGTTGTGCGCTATAGAGGGTAGTTAACGAACGCAACAAAAGTTATTTCACCCTCCACAGCGCTGCCATTATGAGTCTTTAAAAAGCAATCTTGTGCGTGCAATATGGTTGTGTTGAGCTCCATACCGTACAAAATACAAGCGCTGCTTTGACGTGCTCGTGCACGCTTTCCCCATAGACATCAATGGGGAGAGTGGGTCAGAAAAAAAACCTGAAGCGCAAAATGAAAAGCTCCGTAACGCAGCCCTATTGATGTCTATGGGGAAAAGAAAGTTTACTTTTAAACCTAACATCCTAACATAAACCCCGAGTTTAAACACCCCTAATCTGCCGCTCCCCGATATCGCCGCCACTATACTAAAGTTATTAACCCCTATTCCCCTGCACCCCAACATCACCCACACTATAATAAATCTATTAACCCCTATTCCGCCGCTCCCCGACATTGCCGTCACTAAATAAAGTTATTAACCCCTAAACCTCTGGCATCCCACAACAATACCACTAAATAAACCTATTAAGCACCTAAACCGCCAGCCCCCCACATCGCAACAACCTAAATTAAACTATAATAACCCCTAAAACTTAACCGTAACCCTAAACCTAACCATAACCCTAAACCTAACCGTAACCCTAACCCCCATTAACTTTAACATAATTAAAATAGAGCTAAATTAAAGTTACAATTATTAACAAAATAATACCTATTTAAAACTAAATACAAACTTGCCTGTCAAAATCTAAGCTAGCTACAATATAACTGATAGTTACATTGTAACTAGCTTAGGTTTTATTTTTATTTCTAATTAGTAAATAGTTATTAACTATTTACTAACTACCTAGTTAAAATAAATACAAATTTACCTGTGAAATAAAACCTTACCTGCCTTACACTAAAAACTAACATTACAATAAAATAATAAAAAAATTAATCAAATACAATTATCTAAATTACAAAAAAATAAACACTAAATTACACAAAATAAAAAAAAAACTACCATTACAAAAAATAACAAACGGGGGGGCGTGGCCACGCAGCTAACATGGCTGGACGCATTATCTGCAGCTTGCCAAAAAAATCTACGTAATTTGGCGAATTTCACTATCTATGGACAGAATTTACAGCAGGGGATTCCTGCTGATGAATGTACGAGCTCAGGGAGATCTGCAGGAACTTATTTTAAACTACATCGCCAGTCTCTAACTTTACATTTGAAGGGCTGAGGCCTACTCGCATGAGCCTGGCGCTCCCCCCCCCCCCTGGCCGCCTGGGTTAAGGGGCCGTATACAGAGCCTTAAGGGAGGCCTCTATAGTACCGTCGGATTTCATACTGCTGTAAACTGTCTCCTTGCTCTGCCTACCAGCCATGGACCGACCCCTAAAGTTGACGTGGGGGTCTCTAGTAAACCTTTTGAGCGATCACTACGGCCGGCTGGAGCAGCGCATGGATTCATTTCTGGAAAGCCGCAAGTACCCAGAGGCAGCGCAACCAACCTCCCCCCTAAAGCGATTGACTTGCCTGACACAAAAGTCACAGCGGAGCGGCAGAGTGTTCCGACTGCGTCAGGCAGTAGAAGTGTGTATCCGGAGGCGATCTTTCTCGTGGGTGAGGTAACTGGTGCCGCAGCTGTAGATAGGTCCGCTCAGCAACCGGACTACCATGGGACCATGAAGAGGTCGGTTCAGGGGATCTCTCAGTTACCTATCAGTGAGAAAAGATTTCAGGGAGCACTTACACTCATATCTGTATGGCGGCTGGGTTTGCTGCCCTGGTCTACCCTCATTGACTCACTTCTAGCGTTAAACTGTATAGCTGCCCTACTCCAAAATGCTGTCTGGACTGTCTTATGTGCTGCAGCCGTAGGAAAAACCGGAGTGGGTTAGCCTTGAAAATTTCGTGAGGGCCTATGCATTGAACTTTAATGTGGACTCGATTTCACTGACTCTTTGCAACAGCCTTGTCACCTATGTTTTCTTTTCTTTCCTTTAAATTTCTTTTTCTTTTTTTTTATTTCTTCTCAATTTTATTAGCCACGTTTACTGATTACTGCAGTCTCCTAGGTACCTTATGCAAGAAAACCCCTTGAGTGGGGGGGTTACTCAATTGATTAATGTACAATAAGTTATCCTAGTATTTTATAGGGCAAACCTTAGTAGATTGTAAGTCCTCATAACTACATGCTGATCTGAATGTTTTGGTGATTTCTAATTATATATAGTGACGAGAGGGCTTGCCATAGTCCTAAAGTGCTAGCGAGATTTACTCATAGCAATGAAGAGAGTAGCATGAGTTTGTTTTTTTTAGAGACTGTAGTAGACAGCTTTACATTCGAACTACTGAAGGTAGAGGTGCAGGTCCTGGGTAAACCTCTATAGCACGTTATTTTTGACATTAAAAGCCCTGGAGTAACTATGGCAGACTAATAGATCTCCCGGGCTTATAGCCACATAGCAATAGTTCCTATACTAAGCCTGTCTCACATGGGATCATAGAGGTACAGTTGCCCTCTTTATTTAATATATTTTGCTTCTTTCTCCCTTATTAGCCTCTGTTTATTTGGCAGAGTTTAGTAGTCTCTGCCCTGCTCAGGGAGCCTTAAATAGCTCTCTGAGCCACACTACAGTTTATGGTAATTTTATATCTCTCTATGTCATCCCCCTACCTTGTTGTATATATACTTGGGCCCACGCGGTCCCTGCGGCATAGGAGGATGTGCGAGTAGTTACTACAACCCCCAGCCTATTTGACTCCATTAAGGCCCAAAAGTGGCCTCTACTGTTATGTTTGAAGTCTGGGACAAAAATGAGGGAAGTTTTGGGTTTGCTCTTCTAGCATAGCACCTTGTAACTAGCTATTGAACCTGTTATATGTGAATTTTCTGTAATTTTCATGTGAGCAAAATTTTGTTTGTTTTTCTCCCTCAACAAAAATAAAAATTATAAAAAAAAAAAATAACAAACGAAATTATCCAAAACAATAAAAAATATTCCTATTCTAATGCCCTTTAAAAACAAAAACAAAAACCCTAATCTATAATAAACTACTAAGGGCCCTTAAAACGGCCTTTTGTAGGGCATTGCCCTAAATAAATCATCTCTTTTCCTACAAAAGAAAAACAAACCCCCCTAACGGTATACAAACCCCCACCCCCAAAACCCACAAAAATAAAGTAAAACCTAATCTACCCATTGCCCTGAAAAGGGCATTTGAATGGGCATTGCCCTTTAAAAGGCATTCAGCTCTTTTTCCTAGAGCTCTAGAAGCTCTAATTCCTATTGGCTAATTTAAAATTTTCAGCCAATAGGAATGCAATGGTACCCCCAGTATAAAAGGGGTACCTTGCATTTGAATCCTCAGTGTGCGGCAGATGATCGCATGAAGAGGACCTCCACATCGGATCAATGGACCTCCGCATCGAACCGCTCCTCCACCGTTTTTTTTAAGGTTTTTTTTGGGTGGGGTTTTTTTTAGATTAGAGTTTGGGCATTTCTTAAGAGCTGAATGCCCCTTTAAGGGCAGGAAAATGAGCTGAAAATGGGCAATTCCCATACAAATGCCCTTTTCAGGGCAATGGTTAGCTTAGGTTTTTTTTTAGAGCTAGGTTTTTATTTTGGGGGGTTGGTTGGGTGGTGGGTTTTACTGTTGGGGGGGTCTTTGTATTTTTTTTTTTTACAGGTAAAACAGCTGTTTAACTTAGGGTAATGCCCTACAAAAGGCCCTTTTAAGGGCTATTGGTTGGTTGTTGTAGGCTATTTTTTTTATTTTGGGGGGCTTTTTTATTTTTATAGGGCTATTAGATTAGGTGTTGTGTTTATTTTGGGGGGGCTTTTTTATTTGTATAGGGCTATTAGATTAGGTGTTGTGTTTATTTGGGATAATTTTGTTTATTTTTCGTAATTTAGTGTTTTGTTTTTTTTGTACTTTAGAATTTTTTTATTTTTTGTAATTTAGTATTTTTTATTTTTTTGTTATTGTAGATTTAATTTTTTTTAGTAGTGTTAGGTTTTTTCATTTGTAATTTAGTTTATTTAATTTGTAGTTAGTTTAATTTTAGTATACAAGTAATGTTAGTTTAATTTATAGTTTAAATTTAGTTTTTTTCATTTCACAGGTACGTTTTTTTTATTTATTTTATCCCTAATATTGTAATTTTAATATAAAGTTAGGGGGCTGTCGGTTTAGGGGTTAATAGGTTTATTTATTGGCAGTGAGGTAGGAGGCCAGTGGTTCAGGGGTTAATAACTTTATTTAGTAGCGGTAATGTCGGGGCGACAGAATAGGGGTTAATATCTTTATTATAGTCTGGGCAATGTTAGGGTGCGGGGGAATAGGGTTTAATAACTTTATTTATTAGCGGTAATGTCGGGGCGACGGAATAGGGGTTAATATCTTTATTATAGTCTGGGCGATGTTAGGGTGCGGGGGAATAGGGTTTAATAACTTTATTTATTAGCGGTTATGTCGGGGCGACGGAATAGGGGTTAATATCTTTATTATAGTCTGGGCGATGTTGGGGTGCGGGGGAATAGGGGTTAATAACTTTAGTATAGTGTGGGCGAATAGGGGTTAATAAATTGTATTAGTGGCGGCGATGTCGGGAGTGGCAGATTAGGGGTTAATAAGTTTAATATAGTGTTTGTGATGCGGGAGGGCCTTGGTTTAGGGGTTAATAGGTAGTTTATGGGTGTTAGTGTACTTTGTAACTTTTTAGTTATGAGTTTTGTGTAACAGTTTTGTAGCGTAAAACTTATAACTACTGCTCTCAGATGGCGGTATAGATCTTGTCGGTATAGGGTGTAATGCAGGCTTTTTAGCCTCACCGTAAAACTCGTAATGGCAGCGCTATGGGAATCCCATGAATTTCTACGAGTGCGGGAATGACGTTGCGTTACAGGCTAAAAGGCTATACCGAGAAGACTCGTAATGGCTGTGTTGCTGTTTTAACGCTGAAATTACCATTTTTTCAGTGTAAAAACACGAACGCAAAACTCATAATCTACCTGTTTCTAATTTACTTTGATTATGAATTTTTCTTTGTTCTTATGGTGTCTTTATTTGAAAAGCAGGGATGTAGCTTAGGAGCCGGCCCATCTCTGGAGCACTATATGGTAGCAGTTTTACAGGAATTTATCCATTTGCAAGAGCACAAGACGGCAGCGCTATTTCCCACCATGCAGTGCTGTAGACATCTTCCTAGGTATCTCTTCAACAGGGTCATTCTACTCTACCAAAGATAGATAATCCATTTATTACCTCAGTTATATTAATATACTTCTTACTTATGTGATTATCCTGTACCTAAGCCTCTGCAGACTGCTCCTTATCTCAGTTATATTAATATACTTTTTACCTCTGTGATTATCCTGTACCTAAGCCTCTGCATACTGCCTCTTATCTCAGTTATATTAATATACTTCTTACTTATGTGATTATCCTGTACCTAAGCCTCTGCATACTGCCTCTTATCTCAGTTATATTAATATACTTCTTACCTCTGTGATTATCCTGTACCTAAGCCTCTGCAGACTGCTCCTTATCTCAGTTATATTAATATACTTTTTACCTCTGTGATTATCCTGTACCTAAGCCTCTGCATACTGCCTCTTATCTCAGTTATATTAATATACTTCTTACTTATGTGATTATCCTGTACCTAAGCCTCTGCATACTGCCTCTTATCTCAGTTATATTAATATACTTCTTACCTCTGTGATTATCCTGTACCTAAGCCTCTGCAGACTGCCCCTTATCTCAGTTATATTAATACACGTTTTACCTCTGTGATTACCCTGTATCTAAGCCTCTGCAGACTGCTCCTTATCTCAGTTATATTAATATACTTTTTACCTCTGTGATTACCCTGTATCTAAGCCTCTGCAGACTGCCCCCTTATCTCAGTTATATTAATATACTTTTTGCCTCTGTGATTACCTTGAATCTAAACCTCTGCAGACTGCCCCTTATCTCAGTTATATTAATATACTTTTTACCTCTGTGATTACCGTGTATCTAAGCTTCTGCAGACTGCTCCTTATCTCAGTTATATTAATATACTTCTTACCTCTGTGATTACCCTGTATCTAAACCTCTGCAGACTGCCCCTTATCTCAGTTATATTAATATACTTCTTACCTCTGTGATTACCCTGTATCTAAACCTCTGCAGACTGCTCCTTATCTCAGTTATATTAATATACTTTTTACCTCTGTGATTACCTTGTATCTAAGCCTCTGCAGACTGCTCCTTATCTCAGTTATATTAATATACTTTTTACCTCTGTGATTACCTTGTATCTAACCCTCTGCAGACTGCTCCTTATCTCAGTTATATTAATATACTTTTTACCTCTGTGATTACCTTGTATCTAAGCCTCTGCATACTGCTCCTTATCTCAGTTATATTAATATACTTTTTACCTCTGTGATTACCTTGTATCTAAGCCTCTGCAGACTGCCCCTTATCTCAGTTATATTAATACACGTTTTACCTCTGTGATTACCCTGTATCTAAGCCTCTGCAGACTGCTCCTTATCTCAGTTATATTAATATACTTTTTACCTCTGTGATTACCCTGTATCTAAGCCTCTGCAGACTGCCCCCTTATCTCAGTTATATTAATATACTTTTTACTTCTGTGATTACCTTGTATCTAAGCCTCTACAGACTGCTCCTTATCTCAGTTATATTAATATACCTTTTACCTCTGTGATTACCCTGAATCTAAACCTCTGCAGACTGCCCCTTATCTCAGTTATATTAATATACTTTTTACCTCTGTGATTACCCTGAATCTAAACCTCTGCAGACTGCTCCTTATCTCAGTTATATTAATATACTTCTTACCTCTGTAATTACCCTGTATCTAAACCTCTGCAGACTGCCCCTTATCTCAGTTATATTAATATACTTTTTACCTCTGTGATTACCCTGTATCTAAACCTCTGCAGACTGCTCCTTATCTCAGTTATATTAATATACTTCTTACCTCTGTGATTACCCTGTATCTAAACCTCTGCAGACTGCCCCTTATCTCAGTTATATTAATATACTTCTTACCTCTGTGATTACCCTGTATCTAAACCTCTGCAGACTGCTCCTTATCTCAGTTATATTAATATACTTCTTACTTATGTGATTATCCTGTACCTAAGCCTCTGCAGACTGCCCCTTATCTCAGTTATATTAATACACGTTTTACCTCTGTGATTACCTTGTATCTAAGCCTCTGCAGACTGCTTCTTATCTCAGTTATATTAATACACTTTTTACCTCTGTGATTACCTTGTATCTAAGCCTCTGCAGACTGCTCCTTATCTCAGTTATATTAATATACTTTTTACCTCTGTGATTACCTTGTTTCTAAGCCTCTGCAGACTGCCCCCTTATCTCAGTTATATTAATACACTTTTTACCTCTGTGATTACCCTGTATCTAAGCCTCTGCAGACTGCCCCCTTATCTCAGTTATATTAATATACTTTTTACCTCTGTGATTACCTTGTATCTAAACCTCTGCAGACTGCTCCTTATCTCAGTTATATTAATATACTTCTTACCTCTGTGATTACCCTGTATCTAAGTCTCTGCAGACTGCTCCTTATCTCAGTAATATTAATATACTTTTTACCTCTGTGATTACCCTGTATCTAAACCTCTGCAGACTGCCCCTTATCTCAGTTATATTAATATACTTCTTACCTCTGTGATTACCCTGTATCTAAACCTCTGCAGACTGCTCCTTATCTCAGTTATATTAATATACTTTTTACCTCTGTGATTATACTGTATCTAAGCCTCTGCAGACTGCCCCTTATCTCAGTTATATTAATATACTTTTTACCTCTGTGATTACCCTGTATTTAAACCTCTGCAGACTGCCCCTTATCTCAGTTATATTCATATACTTTTTACCTCTGTGATTACCCTGTATCTAAGCCTCTGCAGACTGCCCCTTATCTCAGTTATATTAATATACTTTTTACCTCTGTGATTACCCTGTATCTAAACCTCTGCAGACTGCTCCTTATCTCAGTTATATTAATATACTTTTTACCTCTGTGATTACCCTATATCTAAACCTCTGCAGACTGCTCCTTATCTCAGTTATATTAATATACTTTTTACCTCTGTGATTACCTTGTATCTAAGCCTCTGCAGACTGCTCCTTATCTCAGTTATATTAATATACTTTTTACCTCTGTGATTACCTTGTATCTAAGCCTCTGCAGACTGCTCCTTATCTCAGTTATATTAATATACATTTTACCTTTGTAAATACTGTGTATCTAAGCCTCTGCAGACTGCTCCTTATCTCAGTTATATTAATATACTTTTTACCTCTGTGATTACCTTGTATCTAACCCTCTACAGACTGACCCTTATCTCAGTTATATTAATATACTTTTTACCTCTGTGATTACCCTGTATCTAAGCCTCTGCAGACTGCTCCTTATCTCAGTTATATTAATATACTTTTTACCTCTGTGATTACCTTGTATCTAAGCCTCTGCAGACTGCTCCTTATCTCAGTTATATTAATATACTTTTTACCTCTGTGAATACCCTGTATCTAAGCCTCTGCAGACTGCTCCTTATCTCAGTTATATTAATATACTTTTTACCTCTGTGATTACCCTGTATATAAGCCTCTGCAGACTGCCCCTTATCTCAGTTATATTAATATACTTTTTACCTCTGTGATTACCCTGTATCTAAGCCTCTGCAGACTGCCCCTTATCTCAGTTATGTTAGTATACTTTTAACCTCTGTGATTACCTTGTATCTAAGCCTCTGCAGACTGCTCCTTATCTCAGTTATATTAATACACTTTTTACTACTGTGATTAGCCTGTATCTAAACCTCTGCAGACTGCCCTTTATCTCAGTTATATTAATATACTTTTTACCTCTGTGATTACCTTGTATCTAACCCTCTGCAGACTGCCCCTTATCTCAGTTATGTTAATATACTTTTTTACCTCTGTGATTACCCTGTATCTAAGCCTCTGCAGACTGCCCCTTATCTCAGTTATATTAATATACTTTTTACCTCTGTAAATACCGTGTATCTAACCCTCTGCAGACTGCCCCTTATCTCAGTTATATTAATATACTTTTTACCTCTGTAAATACCGTGTATCTAAGCCTCTGCAGACTGCTCCTTATCTCAGTTATATTAATATACTTTTTACCTCTGTGATTACCCTTTATCTAAGCCTCTGCAGACTGCGCCTTATCTCAGTTATAATAATACACTTTTTACCTCTGTGATTACCCTGTATCTAAGCCTCTGTAAACTGCTCCTTATCTCAGTTATATTAATATACTTTTTACCTCCGTGATTACCCTGTATCTAAGCCTCTGCACACTGCCTCCTTATCTCAGTTATATTAATATACTTTTTACTTCTATGATTACCCTGTATCTAAACCTCGGCAGACTGCTCCTTATCTCAGTTATATTAATACACTTTTTACCTCTGTGATTACCCTGTATCTAAGCCTCTGTAAACTGCTCCTTATCTCAGTTATATTAATATACTTTTTACCTCTGTGATTACCCTGTATCTAAGCCTCTGCACACTGCTCCTTATCTCAGTTATATTAATATACTTTTTACCTCTGTGATTACCCTGTATCTAAGCCTCTGCAGACTGCTCCTTATCTCAGTTATATTAATACACTTTTTACCTCTGTGATTATCTTGTATCTAAGCCTCTGCACACTGCTCCTTATCTTGTTATATTAATATACTTTTTACTTCTGTGATTACCTTGTATCTAAGCCTCTACAGACTGCTCCTTATCTCAGTTATATTAATATACTTTTTACCTCTGTGATTACCCTGTATCTAAGCCTCTGCAGACTGCTCCTTATCTCAGTTATATTAATATACTTTTTACCTCTGTGATTACCTTGTATCTAACCCTCTACAGACTGCTCCTTATCTCAGTTATATTAATACACTTTTTACCTCTGTGATTATCCTGTATCTAAACCTCTACAGACTGCTCCTTATCTCAGTTATATTAATATACTTTTTACCTCTGTGATTACCCTGTATCTAAGCCTCTGTAAACTGCTCCTTATCTCAGTTATATTAATATACTTTTTACCTCTGTGATTACCCTGTATCTAAGCCTCTGCACACTGCTCCTTATCTCAGTTATATTAATATACTTTTTACCTCTGTGATTACCCTGTATCTAAGCCTCTGCAGACTGCCCCTTATCTCAGTTATATTAATATACTTTTTACCTCTGTAAATACCGTGTATCTAACCCTCTGCAGACTGCCCCTTATCTCAGTTATATTAATATACTTTTTACCTCTGTAAATACCGTGTATCTAAGCCTCTGCAGACTGCTCCTTATCTCAGTTATATTAATATACTTTTTACCTCTGTGATTACCCTTTATCTAAGCCTCTGCAGACTGCGCCTTATCTCAGTTATAATAATACACTTTTTACCTCTGTGATTACCCTGTATCTAAGCCTCTGTAAACTGCTCCTTATCTCAGTTATATTAATATACTTTTTACCTCCGTGATTACCCTGTATCTAAGCCTCTGCACACTGCCTCCTTATCTCAGTTATATTAATATACTTTTTACTTCTATGATTACCCTGTATCTAAACCTCGGCAGACTGCTCCTTATCTCAGTTATATTAATACACTTTTTACCTCTGTGATTACCCTGTATCTAAGCCTCTGTAAACTGCTCCTTATCTCAGTTATATTAATATACTTTTTACCTCTGTGATTACCCTGTATCTAAGCCTCTGCACACTGCTCCTTATCTCAGTTATATTAATATACTTTTTACCTCTGTGATTACCCTGTATCTAAGCCTCTGCAGACTGCTCCTTATCTCAGTTATATTAATATACTTTTTACCTCTGTGATTACCTTGTATCTAAGCCTCAGCAGACTGCTCCTTATCTCAGTTATATTAATATACTTTTTACCTCTGTGATTACCCTGTATCTAAGCCTCTGCACACTGCTCCTTATCTCAGTTATATTAATATACTTTTTACCTCTGTGATTACCCTGTATCTAAGCCTCTGCAGACTGCTCCTTATCTCAGTTATATTAATATACTTTTTACCTCTGTGATTACCCTGTATCTAACCCTCTGCAGACTGCTCCTTATCTCAGTTATATTAATACACTTTTTACCTCTGTGATTATCCTGTATCTAAACCTCTACAGACTGCTCCTTATCTCAGTTATATTAATATACTTTTTACCTCTGTGATTACCCTGTATCTAAGCCTCTGTAAACTGCTCCTTATCTCAGTTATATTAATATACTTTTTACCTCTGTGATTACCCTGTATCTAAGCCTCTGCACACTGCTCCTTATCTCAGTTATATTAATATACTTTTTACCTCTGTGATTACCCTGTATCTAAGCCTCTGCAGACTGCTCCTTATCTCAGTTATATTAATACACTTTTTACCTCTGTGATTACCTTGTATCTAACCCTCTACAGACTGCTCCTTATCTCAGTTATATTAATATACTTTTTACCTCTGTGATTATCCTGTATCTAAACCTCTACAGACTGCTCCTTATCTCAGTTATATTAATATACTTCTTACCTCTGTGATTACCCTGTATCTAAACCTCTGCAAACTGCCCCTTATCTCAGTTATATTAATATACTTCTTACCTCTGTGATTACCCTGTATCTAAACCTCTGCAGACTGCTCCTTATCTCAGTTATATTAATATACTTCTTACTTATGTGATTATCCTGTACCTAAGCCTCTGCAGACTGCCCCTTATCTCAGTTATATTAATACACTTTTTACCTCTGTGATTACCTTGTATCTAAGCCTCTGCAGACTGCTCCTTATCTCAGTTATATTAATATACTTTTTACCTCTGTGATTACCTTGTATCTAAGCCTCTGCAGACTGCCCCCTTATCTCAGTTATATTAATACACTTTTTACCTCTGTGATTACCCTGTATCTAAGCCTCTGCAGACTGCCCCCTTATCTCAGTTATATTAATATACTTTTTACCTCTGTGATTACCTTGTATCTAAGCCTCTGCATACTGCTCCTTATCTCAGTTATATTAATATACTTTTTACCTCTGTGATTACCCTGTATCTAAGCCTCTGCAGACTGCTCCTTCTCTCAGTTATATTAATATACTTTTTACCTCTGTGATTACCCTGTACCTAAGCCTCTGCAGACTGCTCCTTATCTCAGTTATATTAATATACTTTTTACCTCTGTGATTACCTTGTATCTAAGCCTCTGCAGACTGCTCCTTATCTCAGTTATATTAATATACTTTTTACCTCTGTGATTACCCTGTATCTAAGCCTCTGCAGACTGCTCCTTCTCTCAGTTATATTAATATACTTTTTACCTCTGTGATTACCCTGTACCTAAGCCTCTGCAGACTGCTCCTTATCTCAGTTATATTAATATACTTTTTACCTCTGTGATTACCCTGTATCTAAGCCTCTGCAGACTGCTCCTTATCTCAGTTATATTAATATACTTTTTACCTCTGTGATTACCTTGTATCTAAGCCTCAGCAGACTGCTCCTTATCTCAGTTATATTAATATACTTTTTACCTCTGTGATTACCCTGTATCTAAGCCTCTGCACACTGCTCCTTATCTCAGTTATATTAATATACTTTTTACCTCTGTGATTACCCTGTATCTAAGCCTATGCAGACTGCTCCTTATCTCAGTTATATTAATATACTTTTTACCTCTGTGATTACCTTGTATCTAACCCTCTACAGACTGCTCCTTATCTCAGTTATATTAATACACTTTTTACCTCTGTGATTATCCTGTATCTAAACCTCTACAGACTGCTCCTTATCTCAGTTATATTAATATACTTTTTACCTCTGTGATTACCCTGTATCTAAGCCTCTGTAAACTGCTCCTTATCTCAGTTATATTAATATACTTTTTACCTCTGTGATTACCCTGTATCTAAGCCTCTGCACACTGCTCCTTATCTCAGTTATATTAATATACTTTTTACCTCTGTGATTACCCTGTATCTAAGCCTCTGCAGACTGCTCCTTATCTCAGTTATATTAATACACTTTTTACCTCTGTGATTACCTTGTATCTAACCCTCTACAGACTGCTCCTTATCTCAGTTATATTAATATACTTTTTACCTCTGTGATTATCCTGTATCTAAACCTCTACAGACTGCTCCTTATCTCAGTTATATTAATATACTTCTTACCTCTGTGATTACCCTGTATCTAAACCTCTGCAAACTGCCCCTTATCTCAGTTATATTAATATACTTCTTACCTCTGTGATTACCCTGTATCTAAACCTCTGCAGACTGCTCCTTATCTCAGTTATATTAATATACTTCTTACTTATGTGATTATCCTGTACCTAAGCCTCTGCAGACTGCCCCTTATCTCAGTTATATTAATACACTTTTTACCTCTGTGATTACCTTGTATCTAAGCCTCTGCAGACTGCTCCTTATCTCAGTTATATTAATATACTTTTTACCTCTGTGATTACCTTGTATCTAAGCCTCTGCAGACTGCCCCCTTATCTCAGTTATATTAATACACTTTTTACCTCTGTGATTACCCTGTATCTAAGCCTCTGCAGACTGCCCCCTTATCTCAGTTATATTAATATACTTTTTACCTCTGTGATTACCTTGTATCTAAGCCTCTGCATACTGCTCCTTATCTCAGTTATATTAATATACTTTTTACCTCTGTGATTACCCTGTATCTAAGCCTCTGCAGACTGCTCCTTCTCTCAGTTATATTAATATACTTTTTACCTCTGTGATTACCCTGTACCTAAGCCTCTGCAGACTGCTCCTTATCTCAGTTATATTAATATACTTTTTACCTCTGTGATTACCTTGTATCTAAGCCTCTGCAGACTGCTCCTTATCTCAGTTATATTAATATACTTTTTACCTCTGTGATTACCCTGTATATAAGCCTCTGCAGACTGCCCCTTATCTCAGTTATATTAATATACTTTTTACCTCTGTGATTACCCTGTATCTAAGCCTCTGCAGACTGCCCCTTATCTCAGTTATGTTAGTATACTTTTAACCTCTGTGATTACCTTGTATCTAAGCCTCTGCAGACTGCTCCTTATCTCAGTTATATTAATACACTTTTTACCACTGTGATTAGCCTGTATCTAAACCTCTGCAGACTGCCCTTTATCTCAGTTATATTAATATACTTTTTACCTCTGTGATTACCTTGTATCTAACCCTCTGCAGACTGCCCCTTATCTCAGTTATGTTAATATACTTTTCTACCTCTGTGATTACCCTGTATCTAAGCCTCTGCAGACTGCCCCTTATCTCAGTTATATTAATATACTTTTTACCTCTGTAAATACCGTGTATCTAACCCTCTGCAGACTGCCCCTTATCTCAGTTATATTAATATACTTTTTACCTCTGTAAATACCGTGTATCTAAGCCTCTGCAGACTGCTCCTTATCTCAGTTATATTAATATACTTTTTACCTCTGTGATTACCCTTTATCTAAGCCTCTGCAGACTGCGCCTTATCTCAGTTATAATAATACACTTTTTACCTCTGTGATTACCCTGTATCTAAGCCTCTGTAAACTGCTCCTTATCTCAGTTATATTAATATACTTTTTACCTCCGTGATTACCCTGTATCTAAGCCTCTGCACACTGCCTCCTTATCTCAGTTATATTAATATACTTTTTACTTCTATGATTACCCTGTATCTAAACCTCGGCAGACTGCTCCTTATCTCAGTTATATTAATACACTTTTTACCTCTGTGATTACCCTGTATCTAAGCCTCTGTAAACTGCTCCTTATCTCAGTTATATTAATATACTTTTTACCTCTGTGATTACCCTGTATCTAAGCCTCTGCAGACTGCTCCTTATCTCAGTTATATTAATATACTTTTTACCTCTGTGATTACCCTGTATCTAAGCCTCTGCAGACTGCTCCTTATCTCAGTTATATTAATATACTTTTTACCTCTGTGATTACCTTGTATCTAAGCCTCAGCAGACTGCTCCTTATCTCAGTTATATTAATATACTTTTTACCTCTGTGATTACCCTGTATCTAAGCCTCTGCACACTGCTCCTTATCTCAGTTATATTAATATACTTTTTACCTCTGTGATTACCCTGTATCTAAGCCTCTGCAGACTGCTCCTTATCTCAGTTATATTAATATACTTTTTACCTCTGTGATTACCTTGTATCTAACCCTCTACAGACTGCTCCTTATCTCAGTTATATTAATACACTTTTTACCTCTGTGATTATCCTGTATCTAAACCTCTACAGACTGCTCCTTATCTCAGTTATATTAATATACTTTTTACCTCTGTGATTACCCTGTATCTAAGCCTCTGTAAACTGCTCCTTATCTCAGTTATATTAATATACTTTTTACCTCTGTGATTACCCTGTATCTAAGCCTCTGCACACTGCTCCTTATCTCAGTTATATTAATATACTTTTTACCTCTGTGATTACCCTGTATCTAAGCCTCTGCAGACTGCTCCTTATCTCAGTTATATTAATACACTTTTTACCTCTGTGATTACCTTGTATCTAACCCTCTACAGACTGCTCCTTATCTCAGTTATATTAATATACTTTTTACCTCTGTGATTATCCTGTATCTAAACCTCTACAGACTGCTCCTTATCTCAGTTATATTAATATACTTCTTACCTCTGTGATTACCCTGTATCTAAACCTCTGCAAACTGCCCCTTATCTCAGTTATATTAATATACTTCTTACCTCTGTGATTACCCTGTATCTAAACCTCTGCAGACTGCTCCTTATCTCAGTTATATTAATATACTTCTTACTTATGTGATTATCCTGTACCTAAGCCTCTGCAGACTGCCCCTTATCTCAGTTATATTAATACACTTTTTACCTCTGTGATTACCTTGTATCTAAGCCTCTGCAGACTGCTCCTTATCTCAGTTATATTAATATACTTTTTACCTCTGTGATTACCTTGTATCTAAGCCTCTGCAGACTGCCCCCTTATCTCAGTTATATTAATACACTTTTTACCTCTGTGATTACCCTGTATCTAAGCCTCTGCAGACTGCCCCCTTATCTCAGTTATATTAATATACTTTTTACCTCTGTGATTACCTTGTATCTAAGCCTCTGCATACTGCTCCTTATCTCAGTTATATTAATATACTTTTTACCTCTGTGATTACCCTGTATCTAAGCCTCTGCAGACTGCTCCTTCTCTCAGTTATATTAATATACTTTTTACCTCTGTGATTACCCTGTACCTAAGCCTCTGCAGACTGCTCCTTATCTCAGTTATATTAATATACTTTTTACCTCTGTGATTACCTTGTATCTAAGCCTCTGCAGACTGCTCCTTATCTCAGTTATATTAATATACTTTTTACCTCTGTGATTACCCTGTATCTAAGCCTCTGCAGACTGCTCCTTCTCTCAGTTATATTAATATACTTTTTACCTCTGTGATTACCCTGTACCTAAGCCTCTGCAGACTGCTCCTTATCTCAGTTATATTAATATACTTTTTACCTCTGTGATTACCCTGTATCTAAGCCTCTGCAGACTGCTCCTTATCTCAGTTATATTAATATACTTTTTACCTCTGTGATTACCCTGTATCTAAGCCTCTGCAGACTGCTCCTTATCTCAGTTATATTAATATACTTTTTACCTCTGTGATTACCTTGTATCTAAGCCTCAGCAGACTGCTCCTTATCTCAGTTATATTAATATACTTTTTACCTCTGTGATTACCCTGTATCTAAGCCTCTGCACACTGCTCCTTATCTCAGTTATATTAATATACTTTTTACCTCTGTGATTACCCTGTATCTAAGCCTCTGCAGACTGCTCCTTATCTCAGTTATATTAATATACTTTTTACCTCTGTGATTACCTTGTATCTAACCCTCTACAGACTGCTCCTTATCTCAGTTATATTAATACACTTTTTACCTCTGTGATTATCCTGTATCTAAACCTCTACAGACTGCTCCTTATCTCAGTTATATTAATATACTTTTTACCTCTGTGATTACCCTGTATCTAAGCCTCTGTAAACTGCTCCTTATCTCAGTTATATTAATATACTTTTTACCTCTGTGATTACCCTGTATCTAAGCCTCTGCACACTGCTCCTTATCTCAGTTATATTAATATACGTTTTACCTCTGTGATTACCCTGTATCTAAGCCTCTGCAGACTGCTCCTTATCTCAGTTATATTAATACACTTTTTACCTCTGTGATTACCTTGTATCTAACCCTCTACAGACTGCTCCTTATCTCAGTTATATTAATATACTTTTTACCTCTGTGATTATCCTGTATCTAAACCTCTACAGACTGCTCCTTATCTCAGTTATATTAATATACTTCTTACCTCTGTGATTACCCTGTATCTAAACCTCTGCAAACTGCCCCTTATCTCAGTTATATTAATATACTTCTTACCTCTGTGATTACCCTGTATCTAAACCTCTGCAGACTGCTCCTTATCTCAGTTATATTAATATACTTCTTACTTATGTGATTATCCTGTACCTAAGCCTCTGCAGACTGCCCCTTATCTCAGTTATATTAATACACTTTTTACCTCTGTGATTACCTTGTATCTAAGCCTCTGCAGACTGCTCCTTATCTCAGTTATATTAATATACTTTTTACCTCTGTGATTACCTTGTATCTAAGCCTCTGCAGACTGCCCCCTTATCTCAGTTATATTAATACACTTTTTACCTCTGTGATTACCCTGTATCTAAGCCTCTGCAGACTGCCCCCTTATCTCAGTTATATTAATATACTTTTTACCTCTGTGATTACCTTGTATCTAAGCCTCTGCATACTGCTCCTTATCTCAGTTATATTAATATACTTTTTACCTCTGTGATTACCCTGTATCTAAGCCTCTGCAGACTGCTCCTTCTCTCAGTTATATTAATATACTTTTTACCTCTGTGATTACCCTGTACCTAAGCCTCTGCAGACTGCTCCTTATCTCAGTTATATTAATATACTTTTTACCTCTGTGATTACCTTGTATCTAAGCCTCTGCAGACTGCTCCTTATCTCAGTTATATTAATATACTTTTTACCTCTGTGATTACCTTGTATCTAAGCCTCTGCAGACTGCTCCTTATCTTGTTATATTAATATACTTTTTACCTCTGTGATTACCTTGTATCTAAGCCTCTGCATACTGCTCCTTATCTCAGTTATATTAATATACTTTTTACCTCTGTGATTACCTTGTATCTAAGCCTCTGCAGACTGCCCCTTATCTCAGTTATATTAATACATGTTTTACCTCTGTGATTACCCTGTATCTAAGCCTCTGCAGACTGCTCCTTATCTCAGTTATATTAATATACTTTTTACCTCTGTGATTACCCTGTATCTAAGCCTCTGCAGACTGCCCCCTTATCTCAGTTATATTAATATACTTTTTACTTCTGTGATTACCTTGTATCTAAGCCTCTACAGACTGCTCCTTATCTCAGTTATATTAATATACCTTTTACCTCTGTGATTACCCTGAATCTAAACCTCTGCAGACTGCCCCTTATCTCAGTTATATTAATATACTTTTTACCTCTGTGATTACCCTGAATCTAAACCTCTGCAGACTGCTCCTTATCTCAGTTATATTAATATACTTCTTACCTCTGTAATTACCCTGTATCTAAACCTCTGCAGACTGCCCCTTATCTCAGTTATATTAATATACTTTTTACCTCTGTGATTACCCTGTATCTAAACCTCTGCAGACTGCTCCTTATCTCAGTTATAGTAATAAACTTCTTACCTCTGTGATTACCCTGTATCTAAACCTCTGCAGACTGCCCCTTATCTCAGTTATATTAATATACTTCTTACCTCTGTGATTACCCTGTATCTAAACCTCTGCAGACTGCTCCTTATCTCAGTTATATTAATATACTTCTTACTTATGTGATTATCCTGTACCTAAGCCTCTGCAGACTGCCCCTTATCTCAGTTATATTAATACACGTTTTACCTCTGTGATTACCTTGTATCTAAGCCTCTGCAGACTGCTTCTTATCTCAGTTATATTAATACACTTTTTACCTCTGTGATTACCTTGTATCTAAGCCTCTGCAGACTGCTCCTTATCTCAGTTATATTAATATACTTTTTACCTCTGTGATTACCTTGTTTCTAAGCCTCTGCAGACTGCCCCCTTATCTCAGTTATATTAATACACTTTTTACCTCTGTGATTACCCTGTATCTAAGCCTCTGCAGACTGCCCCCTTATCTCAGTTATATTAATATACTTTTTACTTCTGTGATTACCTTGTATCTAAACCTCTGCAGACTGCTCCTTATCTCAGTTATATTAATATACTTCTTACCTCTGTGATTACCCTGTATCTAAACCTCTGCAGACTGCCCCTTATCTCAGTTATATTAATATACTTCTTACCTCTGTGATTACCCTGTATCTAAACCTCTGCAGACTGCTCCTTATCTCAGTTATATTAATATACTTTTTACCTCTGTGATTATACTGTATCTAAGCCTCTGCAGACTGCCCCTTATCTCAGTTATATTAATATACTTTTTACCTCTGTGATTACCCTGTATTTAAACCTCTGCAGACTGCCCCTTATCTCAGTTATATTCATATACTTTTTACCTCTGTGATTACCCTGTATCTAAGCCTCTGCAGACTGCCCCTTATCTCAGTTATATTAATATACTTTTTACCTCTGTGATTACCCTGTATCTAAACCTCTGCAGACTGCCCCTTATCTCAGTTATATTAATATACTTTTTACCTCTGTGATTACCCTGTATCTAAACCTCTGCAGACTGCTCCTTATCTCAGTTATATTAATATACTTTTTACCTCTGTGATAACCCTATATCTAAACCTCTGCAGACTGCTCCTTATCTCAGTTATATTAATATACTTTTTACCTCTGTGATTACCTTGTATCTAAGCCTCTGCAGACTGCTCCTTATCTCAGTTATATTAATATACTTTTTACCTCTGTGATTACCTTGTATCTAAGCCTCTGCAGACTGCTCCTTATCTCAGTTATATTAATATACATTTTACCTTTGTAAATACTGTGTATCTAAGCCTCTGCAGACTGCTCCTTATCTCAGTTATATTAATATACTTTTTACCTCTGTGATTACCTTGTATCTAAGCCTCTGCAGACTGCTCCTTATCTCAGTTATATTAATATACATTTTACCTTTGTAAATACTGTGTATCTAAGCCTCTGCAGACTGCTCCTTATCTCAGTTATATTAATATACTTTTTACCTCTGTGATTACCCTGTATCTAAGCCTCTGCACACTGCCTCCTTATCTCAGTTATATTAATATACATTTTACCTTTGTAAATACTGTGTATCTAACCCTCTACAGACTGACCCTTATCTCAGTTATATTAATATACTTTTTACCTCTGTGATTACCCTGTATCTAAGCCTCTGCAGACTGCTCCTTATCTCAGTTATATTAATATACTTTTTACCTCTGTGATTACCTTGTATCTAAGCCTCTGCAGACTGCTCCTTATCTCAGTTATATTAATATACTTTTTACCTCTGTGAATACCCTGTATCTAAGCCTCTGCAGACTGCTCCTTATCTCAGTTATATTAATATACTTTTTACCTCTGTGATTACCCTGTATATAAGCCTCTGCAGACTGCCCCTTATCTCAGTTATATTAATATACTTTTTACCTCTGTGATTACCCTGTATCTAAGCCTCTGCAGACTGCCCCTTATCTCAGTTATGTTAGTATACTTTTAACCTCTGTGATTACCTTGTATCTAAGCCTCTGCAGACTGCTCCTTATCTCAGTTATATTAATACACTTTTTACCACTGTGATTAGCCTGTATCTAAACCTCTGCAGACTGCCCTTTATCTCAGTTATATTAATATACTTTTTACCTCTGTGATTACCTTGTATCTAACCCTCTGCAGACTGCCCCTTATCTCAGTTATGTTAATATACTTTTCTACCTCTGTGATTACCCTGTATCTAAGCCTCTGCAGACTGCCCCTTATCTTAGTTATATTAATATACTTTTTACCTCTGTAAATACCGTGTATCTAACCCTCTGCAGACTGCCCCTTATCTCAGTTATATTAATATACTTTTTACCTCTGTAAATACCGTGTATCTAAGCCTCTGCAGACTGCTCCTTATCTCAGTTATATTAATATACTTTTTACCTCTGTGATTACCCTTTATCTAAGCCTCTGCAGACTGCGCCTTATCTCAGTTATAATAATACACTTTTTACCTCTGTGATTACCCTGTATCTAAGCCTCTGTAAACTGCTCCTTATCTCAGTTATATTAATATACTTTTTACCTCCGTGATTACCCTGTATCTAAGCCTCTGCACACTGCCTCCTTATCTCAGTTATATTAATATACTTTTTACTTCTATGATTACCCTGTATCTAAACCTCGGCAGACTGCTCCTTATCTCAGTTATATTAATACACTTTTTACCTCTGTGATTACCCTGTATCTAAGCCTCTGTAAACTGCTCCTTATCTCAGTTATATTAATATACTTTTTACCTCTGTGATTACCCTGTATCTAAGCCTCTGCAGACTGCTCCTTATCTCAGTTATATTAATATACTTTTTACCTCTGTGATTACCCTGTATCTAAGCCTCTGCAGACTGCTCCTTATCTCAGTTATATTAATATACTTTTTACCTCTGTGATTACCTTGTATCTAAGCCTCAGCAGACTGCTCCTTATCTCAGTTATATTAATATACTTTTTACCTCTGTGATTACCCTGTATCTAAGCCTCTGCACACTGCTCCTTATCTCAGTTATATTAATATACTTTTTACCTCTGTGATTACCCTGTATCTAAGCCTCTGCAGACTGCTCCTTATCTCAGTTATATTAATATACTTTTTACCTCTGTGATTACCTTGTATCTAACCCTCTACAGACTGCTCCTTATCTCAGTTATATTAATACACTTTTTACCTCTGTGATTATCCTGTATCTAAACCTCTACAGACTGCTCCTTATCTCAGTTATATTAATATACTTTTTACCTCTGTGATTATCCTGTATCTAAACCTCTACAGACTGCTCCTTATCTCAGTTATATTAATATACTTCTTACCTCTGTGATTACCCTGTATCTAAACCTCTGCAAACTGCCCCTTATCTCAGTTATATTAATATACTTCTTACCTCTGTGATTACCCTGTATCTAAACCTCTGCAGACTGCTCCTTATCTCAGTTATATTAATATACTTTTTTACCTCTGTGATTACCTTGTATCTAACCCTCTGCACACTGCTCCTTATCTCAGTTATATTAATACACTTTTTACCTCTGTGATTACCCTGTATCTAAGCCTCTGCAGACTGCCCCTTATCTCAGTTATATTAATACACTTTTTACCTCTGTGATTACCTTGTATCTAAGCCTCTGCAGACTGCTCCTTATCTCAGTTATATTAATATACTTTTTACCTCTGTGATTACCTTGTATCTAAGCCTCTGCAGACTGCCCCCTTATCTCAGTTATATTAATACACTTTTTACCTCTGTGATTACCCTGTATCTAAGCCTCTGCAGACTGCCCCCTTATCTCAGTTATATTAATATACTTTTTACCTCTGTGATTACCTTGTATCTAAACCTCTGCAGACTGCTCCTTCTCTCAGTTATATTAATATACTTTTTACCTCTGTGATTACCCTGTATCTAAGCCTCTGCAGACTGCCCCCTTATCTCAGTTATATTAATATACTTTTTACCTCTGTGATTACCTTGTATCTAAACCTCTGCAGACTGCTCCTTCTCTCAGTTATATTAATATACTTTTTACCTCTGTGATTACCCTGTATCTAAGCCTCTGCAGACTGCTCCTTCTCTCAGTTATATTAATATACTTTTTACCTCTGTGATTACCCTGTACCTAAGCCTCTGCAGACTGCTCCTTATCTCAGTTATATTAATATACTTTTTACCTCTGTGATTACCTTGTATCTAAGCCTCTGCAGACTGCTCCTTATCTTGTTATATTAATATACTTTTTACCTCTGTGATTACCTTGTATCTAAGCCTCTGCATACTGCTCCTTATCTCAGTTATATTAATATACTTTTTACCTCTGTGATTACCTTGTATCTAAGCCTCTGCAGACTGCCCCTTATCTCAGTTATATTAATACATGTTTTACCTCTGTGATTACCCTGTATCTAAGCCTCTGCAGACTGCTCCTTATCTCAGTTATATTAATATACTTTTTACCTCTGTGATTACCCTGTATCTAAGCCTCTGCAGACTGCCCCCTTATCTCAGTTATATTAATATACTTTTTACTTCTGTGATTACCTTGTATCTAAGCCTCTACAGACTGCTCCTTATCTCAGTTATATTAATATACCTTTTACCTCTGTGATTACCCTGAATCTAAACCTCTGCAGACTGCCCCTTATCTCAGTTATATTAATATACTTTTTACCTCTGTGATTACCCTGAATCTAAACCTCTGCAGACTGCTCCTTATCTCAGTTATATTAATATACTTCTTACCTCTGTAATTACCCTGTATCTAAACCTCTGCAGACTGCCCCTTATCTCAGTTATATTAATATACTTTTTACCTCTGTGATTACCCTGTATCTAAACCTCTGCAGACTGCTCCTTATCTCAGTTATAGTAATATACTTCTTACCTCTGTGATTACCCTGTATCTAAACCTCTGCAGACTGCCCCTTATCTCAGTTATATTAATATACTTCTTACCTCTGTGATTACCCTGTATCTAAACCTCTGCAGACTGCTCCTTATCTCAGTTATATTAATATACTTCTTACTTATGTGATTATCCTGTACCTAAGCCTCTGCAGACTGCCCCTTATCTCAGTTATATTAATACACGTTTTACCTCTGTGATTACCTTGTATCTAAGCCTCTGCAGACTGCTTCTTATCTCAGTTATATTAATACACTTTTTACCTCTGTGATTACCTTGTATCTAAGCCTCTGCAGACTGCCCCGTATCTCAGTTATATTAATATACTTTTTACCTCTGTGATTACCCTGAATCTAAACCTCTGCAGACTGCTCCTTATCTCAGTTATATTAATATACTTTTTACCTATGTGATTACCCTGTATCTAAGCCTCTGCAGACTGCTCCTTATCTCAGTTATATTAATATACTTTTTACCTCTGTGATTACCTTGTTTCTAAGCCTCTGCAGACTGCCCCCTTATCTCAGTTATATTAATACACTTTTTACCTCTGTGATTACCCTGTATCTAAGCCTCTGCAGACTGCCCCCTTATCTCAGTTATATTAATATACTTTTTACCTCTGTGATTACCTTGTATCTAAACCTCTGCAGACTGCTCCTTATCTCAGTTATATTAATATACTTCTTACCTCTGTGATTACCCTGTATCTAAACCTCTGCAGACTGCCCCTTATCTCAGTTATATTAATATACTTCTTACCTCTGTGATTACCCTGTATCTAAACCTCTGCAGACTGCTCCTTATCTCAGTTATATTAATATACTTTTTACCTCTGTGATTATACTGTATCTAAGCCTCTGCAGACTGCCCCTTATCTCAGTTATATTAATATACTTTTTACCTCTGTGATTACCCTGTATTTAAACCTCTGCAGACTGCCCCTTATCTCAGTTATATTCATATACTTTTTACCTCTGTGATTACCCTGTATCTAAGCCTCTGCAGACTGCCCCTTATCTCAGTTATATTAATATACTTTTTACCTCTGTGATTACCCTGTATCTAAACCTCTGCAGACTGCCCCTTATCTCAGTTATATTAATATACTTTTTACCTCTGTGATTACCCTGTATCTAAACCTCTGCAGACTGCTCCTTATCTCAGTTATATTAATATACTTTTTACCTCTGTGATTACCCTATATCTAAACCTCTGCAGACTGCTCCTTATCTCAGTTATATTAATATACTTTTTACCTCTGTGATTACCTTGTATCTAAGCCTCTGCAGACTGCTCCTTATCTCAGTTATATTAATATACTTTTTACCTCTGTGATTACCTTGTATCTAAGCCTCTGCAGACTGCTCCTTATCTCAGTTATATTAATATACATTTTACCTTTGTAAATACTGTGTATCTAAGCCTCTGCAGACTGCTCCTTATCTCAGTTATATTAATATACTTTTTACCTCTGTGATTACCTTGTATCTAAGCCTCTGCAGACTGCTCCTTATCTCAGTTATATTAATATACATTTTACCTTTGTAAATACTGTGTATCTAAGCCTCTGCAGACTGCTCCTTATCTCAGTTATATTAATATACTTTTTACCTCTGTGATTACCTTGTATCTAACCCTCTACAGACTGCTCCTTATCTCAGTTATATTAATATATGTTTTACCTCTGTGATTACCTTGTATCTAAGCCTCTGCAGACTGCCCCTTATCTCAGTTATATTAATATACTTTTTACCTCTGTGATTACCCTGTATCTAAGCCTCTGCAGACTGCTCCTTATCTCAGTTATATTAATATACTTTTACCTCTGTGATTACCTTGTATCTAAGCCTCTGCAGACTGCCCCTTATCTCAGTTATATTAATATACTTTTTACCTCTGTGATTACCCTGTATCTAAGCCTCTGCAGACTGCTCCTTATCTCAGTTATATTAATATACTTTTTACCTCTGTGATTACCTTGTATCTAAGCCTCTGCAGACTGCTCCTTATCTCAGTTATATTAATATACTTTTTACCTCTGTGAATACCCTGTATCTAAGCCTCTGCAGACTGCTCCTTATCTCAGTTATATTAATATACTTTTTACCTCTGTGATTACCCTGTATATAAGCCTCTGCAGACTGCCCCTTATCTCAGTTATATTAATATACTTTTTACCTCTGTGATTACCCTGTATCTAAGCCTCTGCAGACTGCCCCTTATCTCAGTTATGTTAGTATACTTTTAACCTCTGTGATTACCTTGTATCTAAGCCTCTGCAGACTGCTCCTTATCTCAGTTATATTAATACACTTTTTACCACTGTGATTAGCCTGTATCTAAACCTCTGCAGACTGCCCTTTATCTCAGTTATATTAATATACTTTTTACCTCTGTGATTACCTTGTATCTAACCCTCTGCAGACTGCCCCTTATCTCAGTTATGTTAATATACTTTTCTACCTCTGTGATTACCCTGTATCTAAGCCTCTGCAGACTGCCCCTTATCTCAGTTATATTAATATACTTTTTACCTCTGTAAATACCGTGTATCTAACCCTCTGCAGACTGCCCCTTATCTCAGTTATATTAATATACTTTTTACCTCTGTAAATACCGTGTATCTAAGCCTCTGCAGACTGCTCCTTATCTCAGTTATATTAATATACTTTTTACCTCTGTGATTACCCTTTATCTAAGCCTCTGCAGACTGCGCCTTATCTCAGTTATAATAATACACTTTTTACCTCTGTGATTACCCTGTATCTAAGCCTCTGTAAACTGCTCCTTATCTCAGTTATATTAATATACTTTTTACCTCCGTGATTACCCTGTATCTAAGCCTCTGCACACTGCCTCCTTATCTCAGTTATATTAATATACTTTTTACTTCTGTGATTACCCTGTATCTAAACCTCGGCAGACTGCTCCTTATCTCAGTTATATTAATACACTTTTTACCTCTGTGATTACCCTGTATCTAAGCCTCTGTAAACTGCTCCTTATCTCAGTTATATTAATATACTTTTTACCTCTGTGATTACCCTGTATCTAAGCCTCTGCACACTGCTCCTTATCTCAGTTATATTAATATACTTTTTACCTCTGTGATTACCCTGTATCTAAGCCTCTGCAGACTGCTCCTTATCTCAGTTATATTAATACACTTTTTACCTCTGTGATTATCTTGTATCTAAGCCTCTGCACACTGCTCCTTATCTCAGTTATATTAATATACTTTTTACCTCTGTGATTACCCTGTATCTAAGCCTCTGCAGACTGCTCCTTATCTCAGTTATATTAATATACTTTTTACCTCTGTGATTACCTTGTATCTAACCCTCTACAGACTGCTCCTTATCTCAGTTATATTAATACACTTTTTACCTCTGTGATTATCCTGTATCTAAACCTCTACAGACTGCTCCTTATCTCAGTTATATTAATATACTTTTTACCTCTGTGATTACCCTGTATCTAAGCCTCTGTAAACTGCTCCTTATCTCAGTTATATTAATATACTTTTTACCTCTGTGATTACCCTGTATCTAAGCCTCTGCACACTGCTCCTTATCTCAGTTATATTAATATACTTTTTACCTCTGTGATTACCCTGTATCTAAGCCTCTGCAGACTGCTCCTTATCTCAGTTATATTAATATACTTTTTACCTCTGTGATTACCCTGTATCTAAGCCTCTGCAGACTGCTCCTTATCTCAGTTATATTAATATACTTTTTACCTCTGTGATTACCTTGTATCTAAGCCTCTGCAGACTGCTCCTTATCTCAGTTATATTAATATACTTTTTACCTATGTGATTACCCTGTATCTAAGCCTCTGCAGACTGCTCCTTATCTCAGTTATATTAATATACTTTTTACCTCTGTGATTACCTTGTATCTAAGCCTCTGCAGACTGTTCCTTATCTCAGTTATATTAATATACTTTTTACCTATGTGATTACCCTATATCTAAGCCTCTGCAGACTGCTCCTTATCTCAGTTATATTAATACACCTTTTACCTCTGTGATTACCCTGTATCTAAGCCTCTGCAGACTGCTCCTTATCTCAGTTATATTAATATACTTTTTACCTCTGTGATTATCTTGTATCTAAGCCTCTGCAGACTGCTCCTTATTTCAGTTATATTAATATACTTTTTACCTCTGTGATTACCCTGTATCTAAGCCTCTGCAGGCTGCTCCTTATCTCAGTTATATTAATATACATTTTACCTCTGTGATTACCCTGTATCTAAGCCTCTGCAGACTGCCCCTTATCTCAGTTATATTAATACACTTTTTACCTCTGTGATTACCCTGTATCTAAGCCTCTGCAGACTGCCCCTTATCTCAGTTATATTAATATACTTTTTACCTCTGTGATTACCCTGTATCTAAGCCTCTGCAGACTGTTCCTTATCTCAGTTATATTAATATACTTTTTACCTATGTGATTACCCTATATCTAAGCCTCTGCAGACTGCTCCTTATCTCAGTTATATTAATACACTTTTTACCTCTGTGATTACCCTGTATCTAAGCCTCTGCAGACTGCTCCTTATCTCAGTTATATTAATATACTTTTTACCTCTGTGATTATCTTGTATCTAAGCCTCTGCAGACTGCTCCTTATTTCAGTTATATTAATATACTTTTTACCTCTGTGATTACCCTGTATCTAAGCCTCTGCAGGCTGCTCCTTATCTCAGTTATATTAATATACATTTTACCTCTGTGATTACCCTGTATCTAAGCCTCTGCAGACTGCCCCTTATCTCAGTTATATTAATACACTTTTTACCTCTGTGATTACCCTGTATCTAAGCCTCTGCAGACTGCCCCTTATCTGTTATATTAATATACTTTTTACCTCTGTGATTACCCTGTATCTAAGCCTCTGCAGACTGCCCCTTATCTCAGTTATATTAATATACTTTTTACCTCTGTGATTACCCTGTATCTAAGCCTCTGCAGGCTGCTCCTTATCTGTTATATTAATATACTTTTTACCTCTGTGATTACCCTGTATCTAAGCCTCTGCAGACTGCCCCTTATCTCAGTTATATTAATATACTTTTTACCTCTGTGATTACCCTGTATCTAAGCCTCTGCAGACTGCTCCTTATCTCAGTTATATTAATATACTTTTTACCTCTGTGATTACCTTGTATCTAAGCCTCTGCAGACTGCCCCTTATCTCAGTTATATTAATATACTTTTTACCTCTGTGATTACCCTGTATCTAAGCCTCTGTAGACTGCCCCTTATCTCAGTTATATTAATATACTTTTTACCTTTGTGATTACCTTGTATCTAAGCCTCTGCAGACTGCCCCCTTATCTCAGTTATATTAATATACTTTTAACCTCTGTGATTACCCTGTATCTAAGCCTCTGCAGACTGCCCCTTATCTCAGTTATATTAATATACTTTTAACTTCTGTGATTACCCTGTATCTAACCCTCTGCAGACTGCCCCCTTATCTCAGTTATATTAATATACTTTTAACCTCTGTGATTACCTTGTATCTAAGCCTCCTCAGACTGCCCCTTATCTCATTTATATTAATATACTTTTTACCTCTGTGATTATCTTGAATCTAAGCTTCTGCAGACTGCTCCTTATCTCAGTTATATTAATATACTTTTTACCTCTGTGATTACCCTGTATCTAAACCTCTTCAGACTGCTCCTTATCTCAGTTATATTAATACACTTTTTACCTCTGTTATTACCCTGTATCTAAGCCTCTTCAGACTGCTCCTTATCTCAGTTATATTAATATACTTTTTACCTCTGTGATTACCTTGTATCTAAGCCTCTGCAGACTGCTCCTTATCTCAGTTATATTAATATACTTTTTACCTCTTTGATTACCCTGTATCTAAACCTCTTCAGACTGCTCCTTATCTCAGTTATATTAATACACTTTTTACCTCTGTTATTACCCTGTATCTAAGCCTCTTCAGACTGCTCCTTATCTCAGTTATATTAATATACTTTTTACCTCTGTGATTACCTTGTATCTAAGCCTCTGCAGACTGCTCCTTATCTCAGTTATATTAATATACTTTTTACCTCTTTGATTACCCTTTATCTAAGCCTCTGCAGACTGCGCCTTATCTCAGTTATAATAATATACTTTTTACCTCTGTGATTACCCTGTATCTAAGCCTTTGCAGACTGCTCCTTATCTCAGTTATATTAATATACTTTTTAACTCTGTGATTACCCTGTATCTAAGCCTCTGTAGACTGCTCCTTATCTCAGTTATATTAATATACTTTTTACCTCTGTGATTACCCTGTATCTAAACCTCTTCAGACTGCTCCTTATCTCAGTTATATTAATACACTTTTTACCTCTGTTATTACCCTGTATCTAAGCCTCTTCAGACTGCTCCTTATCTCAGTTATATTAATATACTTTTTACCTCTGTGATTACCTTGTATCTAAGCCTCTGCAGACTGCTCCTTATCTCAGTTATATTAATATACTTTTTACCTCTTTGATTACCCTTTATCTAAGCCTCTGCAGACTGCGCCTTATCTCAGTTATAATAATATACTTTTTACCTCTGTGATTACCCTGTATCTAAGCCTTTGCAGACTGCTCCTTATCTCAGTTATATTAATATACTTTTTAACTCTGTGATTACCCTGTATCTAAGCCTCTGTAGACTGCTCCTTATCTCAGTTATATTAATATACTTTTTACCTCTGTGATTACCTTGTATCTAACCCTCTACAGACTGACCCTTATCTCAGTTATATTAATATACTTTTTACCTCTGTGATTACCCTGTATCTAAGCCTCTGCAGACTGCTCCTTATCACAGTTATATTAATATACTTTTTACCTCTGTGATTACCCTGTATCTAAGCCTCTGCATACTGCCCCTTATCTCAGTTATATTAATATACTTTTTACCTCTGTGATTACCCTGTATCTAAGCCTCTGCAGACTGCTCCTTATCACAGTTATATTAATATACTTTTTACCTCTGTGATTACCTTGTATCTAAGCCTCTGCAGACTGCTCCTTATCTCAGTTATATTAATATACTTTTTACCTCTGTGATTATACTGTATCTAAGCCTCTGCAGACTGCTCCTTATCTCAGTTATATTAATATACTTTTTACCTCTGTGATTACCCTGTATCTAAGCCTCTGCAGACTGCCCCTTATCGCACTGCTTTTGACAGACTTGCATTTTAGCCAATCAGTGCTGACAGGAGTGAGCACAATGTTATCTATATGGCACCTATGAACTAGTGCTGTCTACCTGTGAAAAACTAGATTTCGCTCTCAACAAAGAATACTAAGAGTACAAAGCAAATTTGATGATGTCATTTTGAAAGACTGTTCCTTTAGGCATTACTGAGTATCTCCTGGTTTTGTGCATTTGAGAGACTGTTTAAGATTAAACAGCATTGCTCCGGGATAAACGTGCTTACTAATGTTTAGGGTTTAATACATGATACATAGATACTAAAGAGATCAGCATTAAACAGGCGGCAGCTGTGTGACACCAGTTCTGATATATTTCAGTACGTTCTGAGCTTGTTATTATAGTTTGTGATCAAGCGACTGTGCAGAGCTTTAGACATTTGCTGAGTGTACAATTCTCCTCTTGGTTCACACAACAGTGAGTATTTGAGGATTAGCATGCACTGCCCTGTAACAGCAAAGCAAATCCTATCTAACACCAGGTGCCCAGCAGTCTCATACACCTAAAAATAAAAGTACAACCAAACGGCACCTGTCTCTCTGGTACCCAACACTGTACCTCACCTGTCTCTCTGGTACACCAACACTGTGCCTCACCTGTCTCTCTGGTACCCAACACTGTACCTCGCCTGTCTCTCTGGTACCCAACACTGTGCCTCACCTGTCTCTCTGGTACCCAACACTGTACCTCGCCTGTCTCTCTGGTACCCAACACTGTACCTCGCCTGTCTCTCTGGTACCCAACACTGTACCTCACCTGTCTCTCTGGTACACCAACACTGTACCTCGCCTGTCTCTCCTGTGTACGCCAACACTGTACCTCACCTGTCTCTCTGGTACCCAACACTGTACCTCACCTGTCTCTCTGGTACACCAACACTGTGCCTCACCTGTCTCTCTGGTACCCAACACTGTACCTCGCCTGTCTCTCTGGTACCCAACACTGTACCTCACCTGTCTCTCTGGTACCCAACACTGTACCTCACCTGTCTCTCTGGTACACCAACACTGTGCCTCACCTGTCTCTCTGGTACACCAACACTGTACCTCGCCTGTCTCTCCTGTGTACGCCAACACTGTGCCTCACCTGTCTCTCTGGTACACCAACACTGTACCTCGCCTGTCTCTCCTGTGTACGCCAACACTGTACCTCACCTGTCTCTCTGGTACCCAACACTGTACCTCACCTGTCTCTCTGGTACACCAACACTGTGCCTCACCTGTCTCTCTGGTACACCAACACTGTACCTCGCCTGTCTCTCCTGTGTACGCCAACACTGTGCCTCACCTGTCTCTCTGGTACACCAACACTGTGCCTCACTTGTCTCTCTGGTACACCAACACTGTACCTCGCCTGTCTCTCTGGTACCCAACACTGTACCTCACCTGTCTCTCTGGTACACCAACACTGTACCTCACCTGTCTCTCCTGTGTACGCCAACACTGTACCTCACCTGTCTCTCTGGTACCCAACACTGTACCTCACCTGTCTCTCTGGTACACCAACACTGTACCTCACCTGTCTCTCTGGTACACCAACACTGTACCTCACCTGTCTCTCCTGTGTACGCCAACACTGTACCTCACCTGTCTCTCTGGTACCCAACACTGTACCTCACCTGTCTCTCTGGTACGCCAACACTGTGCCTCGCCTGTCTCTCTGGTATGCCAACACTGTACCTCACCTGTCTCTCTGGTACCCAACACTGTACCTCACCTGTCTCTCTGGTACCCAACACTGTACCTCACCTGTCTCTCTGGTACACCAACACTGTACCTCGCCTGTCTCTCCTGTGTATGCCAACACTGTACCTCACCTGTCTCTCTGGTACACCAACACTGTACCTCGCCTGTCTCTCCTGTGTACGCCAACACTGTGCCTCACTTGTCTCTCTGGTACACCAACACTGTACCTCGCCTGTCTCTCCTGTGTACGCCAATACTGTACCTCACTTGTCTCTCTGGTACGCCAACTAGGGTTGCCACCTGTCCCTTAAAATACAGAACACTTATAACTTGCACATGCTGCAGGGTGTGCAGGGAGGAATATGAATAGTGCTGTTCAGAAACACAGTACATGTTCCTCCCTGCACACCTTGCAGCATGTGTAACTCATAAGTGTCCAGGAAAACATGGCTGAGGTGGCAACCCTAACGCCAACACTGTACCTCGCCTGTCTCTCCTGTGTATGCCAACACTGTACCTCGCCTGTCTCTCCTGTGTACGCCAACACTGTACCTCGCCTGTCTCTCCTGTGTACGCCAACACTGTACCTCGCCTGTCTCTCCTGTGTACGCCAACACTGTACCTCGCCTGTCTCTCCTGTGTACGCCAACACTGTACCTCGCCTGTCTCTCATGTGTACGCCAACACTGTACCTCGCCTGTCTCTCATGTGTATGCCAACACTGTACCTCGCCTGTCTCTCATGTCTACACCAACACTGTACCTCGCCTGTCTCTCATGTGTACGCCAACACTGTACCTCGCCTGTCTTTTATGTGTACGCCAACACTGTACCTCGCCTGTCTCTCCTGTGTATGCCAACACTGTACCTCGCCTGTCTCTCATGTCTACACCAACACTGTACCTCGCCTGTCTCTCATGTGTACGCCAACACTGTACCTCGCCTGTCTTTTATGTGTACGCCAACACTGTACCTCGCCTGTCTCTCATGTGTACGCCAACACTGTACCTCGCCTGTTTCTCTATCTCTCTCTAATCTCTCTCTAATCTCTCATCTCTCCTTCATGTGTATCTGCTCTCATAATTCAGCTGGGCCATCAACCAGGGTGCAAAGTCAGTGTTTCAATAGCAATCTTCTTCAATCAAGGACTTGGATACAAAATTACTTATTTATTGTGGTAACGTTTCGGGGTTTGCAGATCCCTTCCTCAGACCAAACATAGTGCAACTTAAATGTACTAAGCCCCACCCATCAAACAATTACAAGATATTGCTCCAAAACTGTGTATCCATGGCAACACCATAGTTACCTGGTTACAAGCATACACATAAAGGACATTTAAAATACATACGGCTAGATTTAGAGTTTTGTCGGTAACGACCCGCGTAGCTAACGCTGGCTTTTTTCTGGCCGCACCTTTAAAATAACTCTGGTATTGAGAGTCCACAGAATGGATGCGTTAGGCTCCAAAAAAGGAGCGTAGAGCATATTTAACGCAACTTCAACTCTCGATACCAGAATTGCTTACGGACGCGGCCAGCCTCAAAAACGTGCTTGTGCACGATTCCCCCATAGGAAACAATGGGGCTGTTTGAGCTGAAAAAAAACCTAACACCTGCAAAAAAGCCGCGTTCAGCTCCTAACGCAGCCCCATTGTTGTCTATGGGGAAACACTTCCTACGTCTGCACCTAACACCCTAACATGTACCCCGAGTCTAAACACCCCTAACCTTACACTTATTAACCCCTAATCTGCCGCCCCCTGCATATTATTTTTAACCCCTAATCTGCCGCTCCGTAAACCGCCGCTACCTACATTATCCCTATGTACCCCTAATCTGCTGCCCCTAACACCGCCGACCCCTATATTATATTTATTAACCCCTAATCTGCCCCCCACAACGTTGCCTCCACCTAACTACACTTATTAACCCCTAATCTGCCGACCGGACCGCACCGCTATTATAATAAAGTTATTAACCCCTAATCCGCCTCACTCCCGCCTCAATAACCCTATAATAAATAGTATTAACCCCTAATCTGCCATCCCTAACATCGCCGACACCTAACTTCAATTATTAACCCCTAATCTGCCGACTGGAGCTCACCGCTATTCTAATAAATGTATTAACCCCTAAAGCTAAGTCTAACCCTAACACTAACACCCCCCTAAATTAAATATAATTTAAATCTAACGAAATTAATTAACTCTTATTAAATAAATTATTCCTATTTAAAGCTAAATACTTACCTGTAAAATAAATCCTAATATAGCTACAATATAAATTATAATTATATTATAGCTATTTTAGGATTTATATTTATTTTACAGGTAACTTTGTATTTATTTTAACCAGGTACAATAGCTATTAAATAGTTAAGAACTATTTAATAGCTAAAATAGTTAAAATAATTTCAAAATTACCTGTAAAATAAATCCTAACCTAAGTTACAATTAAACCTAACACTACACTATCAATAAATTAATTAAATAAAATACCTACAATTACCTACAATTAAACCTAACACTACACTATCAATAAATTAATTAAATACAATATCTACAAATAACTACAATGAAATAAACTAACTAAAGTACAAAAAATAAAAAAGAACTAAGTTACAAAAAATAAAAAAATATTCACAAACATAACAAAAATATTACAACAATTTTAAACTAATTACACCTACTCTAAGCCCCCTAATAAAATAACAAAGCCCCCCAAAATAAAAAAATGCCCTACCCTATTCTAAATTACAAAAGTTCAAAGCTCTTTTACCTTACCAGCCCTGAACAGGGCCCTTTGCGGGGCATGCCCCAAAGAATTCAGCTCTTTTGCCTGTAAAAAAAAACATACACTACCCCCCCCCAACATTACAACCCACCACCCACATACCCCTAATCTAACCCAAACCCCCCTTAAATAAACCTAACATTAAGCCCCTGAAGATCTTCCTACCTTATCTTCACCTCACCGGGTATCACCGATCGGTCCTGGCTCCAAAATCTTCATCTAAGCCCAAGCGGGGGCTAGACATCCATCATCCGACGGCTGAAGAAGTCCAGAAGAGGCTCCAAAGTCTTCATCCTATCCGGGAAGAAGAGTAGATCCGGACCGGCAACCATCATCTTCCAAGCGGCATCTTCTATCTTCATCCGATGAGGACCGGCTCCATCTTGAAGACCTCCACCGCGGACCCATCTTCTTCCGACGAATGACGGCTCCTTTAAGGGACGTCATCCAAGATGGCGTCCCTCGAATTCCGATTGGCTGATAGGATTCTATCAGCCAATCGGAATTAAGGTAGGAAAATTCTGATTGGCTGATGGAATCAGCCAATCAGAATCAAGTTCAATCCGATTGGCTGATTCAATCAGCCAATCAGATTGAGCTCGCATTCTATTGGCTGTTCCGATCAGCCAATAGAATGCGAGCTCAATCTGATTGGCTGATCGGATCAGCCAATCGGATTGAACTTGATTCTGATTGGCTGATTCCATCAGCCAATCAGAATTTTCCTACCTTAATTCCGATTGGCTGATAGAATCCTATCAGCCAATCGGAATTCGAGGGACGCCATCTTGGATGTCGTCATTTAAAGGAACCGTCATTCGGCGAGTAGGCGTCGGGAGAAGAGGATGTTCCACGTCGGATGGAAGATGATGGCTCCCGAAGAAAGAAGATTGATGATGCCGTTGATAGAAGACTTCATCCGGATCATGGACCTCTTCAGCTCCCGCTTGGATGAAGACTTCATCCGGATCATGGACCTCTTCACCTCCCGCTTGGATGATGACTTCAGCCGGATCATGGACCTCTTCATCCCCCCGCTTGGGCTTGGATCAGGACATAGGAGGAGCTCTTCTGGATCGATCGGTGAACCTGGTATGGTGAAGATAAGGTAGGAAGATCTTCAGGGACTTAGTGTTAGGTTTATTTAAGGGGGGTTTGGGTTAGATTAGGGTTATGTGGGTGGTGGGTTGTAATGTTGGGGGGGGGTTATTGTATGTTTTTTTTTGCAGGCAAAAGAGCTGAACTTCTTGGGGCATGCCCCGCAAAGGGCCCTGTTCAGGGCTGGTAAGGTAAAAGAGCTTTGAACTTTAGTAATTTAGAATAGGGTAGGGCATTTTTTTATTTTGGGGGGCTTTGTTATTTTATTAGGGGGCTTAGAGTAGGTGTAATTAGTTTAAAATTGTTGTAATATTTTTCTAATGTTTGTAAATATTTTTTTATTTTTTGTAACTTAGTTCTTTTTTATTTTTTGTACTTTAGTTAGTTTATTTAATTGTATTTATTTGTAGGAATTGTATTTAATTAATTTATTGATAGTGTAGTGTTAGGTTTAATTGTAACTTAGGTTAGGATTTATTTTACAGGTAAATTTGTAATTATTTTAACTATTTTAGCTATTAAATAGTTCTTAACTATTTAATAGCTATTGTACCTGGTTAAAATAAATACAAAGTTACCTGTAAAATAAATATTAATCCTAAAATAGCTATAATATAATTATAATTTATATTGTAGCTATATTAGGGTTTATTTTACAGGTAAGTATTTAGCTTTAAATAGGAATAATTTATTTAATAAGAGTTAATTAATTTCGTTAGATTAAAATTATATTTAACTTAGGGGGGTGTTAGTGTTAGACTTAGCTTTAGGGGTTAATACATTTATTAGAATAGCGGTGAGCTCCAGTCGGCAGATTAGGGGTTAATAATTGAAGTTAGGTGTCGGCGATGTTAGGGATGGCAGATTAGGGGTTAATACTATTTATTATAGGGTTATTGAGGCAGGAGTGAGGCGGATTAGGGGTTAATAACTTTATTATAGTAGCGGTGCGGTCCGCTCGGCAGATTAGGGGTTAATAAGTGTAGGCAGGTGGAGGCGACGTTGAGGGGGGCAGATTAGGGGTTAATAAATATAATATAGGGGTCGGCGGTGTTAGGGGCAGCAGATTAGGGGTACATAAGTATAACGTAGGTGGCGGTCGGCAGATTAGGGGTTAAAAATTTTTAATCAAGTGGCGGCGATGTGGGGGGGGCTCGGTTTAGGGGTACATAGGTAGTTTATGGGTGTTAGTGTACTTTAGAGCACAGTAGTTAAGAGCTTTATAAACCGGCGTTAGCCCAGAAAGCTCTTAACTAATGACTTAGTCGTTAGATGTCTAACGCTCCGATCAGCCAATAGAATGCGAGCTCAATCTGATTGGCTGATTGGATCAGCCAATAGGATTGAACTTGATTCTGATTGGCTGATTCCATCAGCCAATCAGAATATTCCTACCTTAATTCCGATTGGCTGATAGAATACTATCAGCCAATCGGAATTCGAGGGACGCCATCTTGGATGACGTCCCTTAAAGGAACTGTCATTCGTCGGGAGACGCCGGAAGAAGAGGATGGATCCGTGTCGGCTGCTTCAAGATGGACCCGCTCCGCACCGGATGGAAGAAGATCGAAGATGCCGCTTGGAGAAGATGTTTGCCGGTCCGGATGTCCTCTTCTTGCCGGATAGGAGGAAGACTTTGGAGCCTCTTCTGGACCTCTTCAGCACCGGATGCCAGGACGGATCGGTGATACCTGGATGGTGAAGACAAGGTAGGAAGATCTTCAGGGGCTTAGTGTTAGGTTTATTTAAGGGGGGTTTGGGTTAGATTAGGGGTATGTGGGTAAAAAGAGCTGATTTTCTTGGGGCATGCCCCGCAAAGGGCCCTGTTCAGGGCTGGTAAGGTAAAAGAGCTTTTAACTCTATTAATTTAGAATAGGGTAGGGAATTTTTTTATTTTGGGGGTCTTTGTTATTTTATTAGGGGGCTTAGAGTAGGTGTAATTAGTTTAAAATTGTTGTAATATTTTTCTTATGTTTGTAAATATTTTTTTATTTTTTGTAACTTAGTTCTTTTTTATTTTTTGTACTTTAGTTAGTTTATGTAATTGTAGTTATTTGTAGCAATTGTATTTAATTTATTTATTGATAGTGTAGTGTTAGGTTAATTGTAGGTAATTGTAGGTATTTTATTTAATTAATTTATTGATAGGGTAGTGTTAGGTTTAATTATAACTTAGGTTAGGATTTATTTTACAGGTAATTTTGTTATTATTTTAACTAGGTAACTATTAAATAGTTCTTAACTATTTAATAGCTATTGTACCTGGTTAAAATAATTACCAAGTTGCCTGTAAAATAAATATTAATCCTAAAATAGCTACAATATAATTATAATTTATATTGTAGCTATATTAGGGTTTATTTTACAGGTAAGTATTTAGCTTTAAATAGGAATAATTTATTTAATAAGAGTTAATTAATTTCGTTAGATTTAAATTATATTTAAGTTAGGGGGGTGTTAGTGTTAGGGTTAGACTTAGCTTTAGGGGTTAATCCATTTATTATAGTAGCGATGAGCTCCGGTCGTCAGATTAGGGGTTAATAATTGAAGTTAGGTGTCGGCGATGTTAGGGAGGGCAGATTAGGGGTTAATACTATTTATGATAGGGTTAGTGAGGCGGATTAGGGGTTAATAACTTTATTATAGTAGCGCTCAGGTCCGCTCGGCAGATTAGGGGTTAATTATTGTAAGTAGCTGGCGGCGACGTTGTGGGGGGCAGGTTAGGGGTTAATAAATATAATATAGGGGTCGGCGGTGTTAGGGGCAGCAGATTAGGGGTACATAGGGATAATGTAAATTGCGCCGGTTCACGGAGCGGAAGATTAGGGGTTAATAATATAATGCAGGGGTCAGCGATAGCGGGGGCGGCAGATTACGGGTTAATAAGTGTAAGGTTAGGGGTGTTTAGACTCGGGGTACATGTTAGAGTGTTAGGTGCAGACGTAGGTAGTGTTTCCCCATAGGAAACAATGGGGCTGCGTTAGGAGCTGAACGCTGCTTTTTTGCAGGTGTTAGGTTTTTTTTCAGCTCAAACTGCCCCATTGTTTCCTATGGGAGAATCGTGCACGAGCACGTTTTTGAGGCTGGCCGCGTCCGTAAGCAACTCTGGTATCGAGAGTTGCATTTGCGGTAAAAATGCTCTACGCTCCTTTTTTGGAGCCTAACGCAGCATTTTTTTGAACTCTCGATACCAGAGTTAATTTTATGGTGCGGCCAGAAAAAAGCCTGCGTAGCGTTAACAGCCCATCTACCGCCAAACTCCAAATCTAGGCCTAAGTGTGTACATTTATCATTCAATTGTATTTTATAGCAGAGCAATCATCAAATCCATATTAGTTCATTCTTATGTTTACAATATACCTATGTTAAACCATTGGTCTCACAATCGGTTCACGGTTACAGTAAATATCAGGTGGCTATAGGTAAATATACGTAGATGTAAGATAAAAATGACCACTGTGCACTTATCAGAGAGTGGAATAAACATAAGGAGTAGAAATATGTCACGTAATGTGTGCAGCCTGTCAAAGTATAGCGCTGCGGAATCTGTTGGCGCTCTACAAATAACCGATAATAATAATAAAAATAATAAAGTATAGCGCATTATCAGAACAGCCCCGTATGCAATAAGCTGGGAAATCAGAAATATATCACATTGTAAATGTTTAAAAAAAGCTGTTTACATCACTGCATACCTGTTTAAGGCGCAATTCAGCAGTGTTACCCCGTATGCTGCTAAGCAACCTCCTGCAGCATACTAACAGAACAGGCGTTACAAATCCAACGTCTGCACATGGCTAATTAGCATAAAGCTCTGACGTAGGAATGTGATGCATCAGACTACGTTACCCTGTATGTTGCTAAGCAACCTCCAGCAGCATACTAACAGAACAGGCGCGGATGTTACAAACATGGCTAATTAGCATAAAGCTCTGACGTGTGTTCAGACACAGAGCGCTTAGGAATGTGATAATTAGCATAAAGCTCTGACGTAGGAATGTGATGCATCAGACTACGTTAGCCCAATCTGAGCCTACTCTGTTACATCAGCTACAGTGTTCACCAATCACAGCTAGGACAATTGCATATGTGTGAATCAAAACCGGCCGATAGCTGCTAATAGTAATATATGGGAAACTGCACAATATAATTCAAAACCATCCACAATACTTAGAATATTTGCATGTGCCCAACAATATATATCGAACAAGGATGTATCAGGGTATGTATGAACAGCTAGGGGAGATAGGTATTACCTCAGTGTGTTACACGTGGGAAATATGACAATGGTAGGACTGTAATCTAGACCTTATGTGTATCTAGATATGCAAGATGACAGCCTATCATTAAAACATATTAATCCATATGAAAGCTCTAACCAATAGCATGTGGCCACTGACAACCAGTATGTACGTGTCGTCCCAATTAATGAAACCATGTGTGACTGGATACATAATTTAGCATGTGATTATTATTAAGTATGTACATGTACATGAAGCTATAAACCAAAGGTACAGCCAAAATCTCCCCATTTAGGAAACAACAAGTCTATGTCATAAATATACCACAGTCAGGTATTAATATCATATATAGTTAGAGTTCATAATCCATGTGTCAACCCAGGATAAGGGGGTGAGATTAAACCTCATCAATGAAATCATTGGTCTATCCTTTGACAAGTGACAATCATGGTAATTGCCCAGACCCTGTGTCAGAGTGTAGATGTCTCTTACAGTCAGACCTCAAAGAGTTGTAATATTATTGTTAACAAGTGGCAATCAAGGTCTGAGATTAGTGTCATATCAGGCAACCTATTAGTAGGTATTAGAGTCAATTTAAATAGTCCATATGAAGTGTAAGCGATAGAAGATGTGCACACTGCACCAAGGTCAGCGGTTCAGATTTATCCTCTCCTGTGTGGTACCCTACTAAATAGTCATATTTGTTATGTCAGGTATTACATTGGACACCATCATATTGGGTTGAATCCAGAGCATGTTATATGTGCTTTAAACTGGCTCAGACCTAGTATGAGTCCCATTATGGCATGTAACTCACGCTGGTCCGAGATCCCAGATCATAATATAGCTTCAAGGTGACTCGCCCATCATCCAGTGTTCAAAGGAAACCATGCCAATCATTAGACATGTTAAGTCCCTGCGGGTGTAGGGTACCCAGTCGGTATATCCATCGGGATTCAAGTTGGAGAAGTGTTCTATCCTGATCCCCTCCCTGTTTAAGGGGGAGACATAATCAATCCGGATAAAACGTAGGTAAGATAGGGGGAGACATAATCAATCAGGATAAAACGTAGGTAAGATACCTTGTGCTTTGCGTGCAGGAAATGTCTTGCTACTGGTTGGTCGGAGACTCCTTTATCCAGTGCACTGCGTATTACAGATCTATGATTCGCCATCTGCAGGCAGGCATTGTCGATCGTCTCTACGGCATAATATTGACCACAGCAGCAACTGGGTAGATAAATCACATGACTCATAGTGCAGATGATAAAGTACTTTATAGTATATTTTTGAGTTGTGTGAGGATGTCGAAAGGTTTTGCAATGGATCATGCCGTTGCAGGTAGTACAGCCTGTACATCTAAAGCAGCCAGTCTTCTTCGTCTTGAGCCATTGTTGTTTTAGGTAACAGTGTTGTGGGTCAGTAAACATCAGTCTATCCCTCAGATTTCTTCCACGTTTATAACCCATGAGGTCCATCTGTCCAAAAGGTAGGGTCTTGTCTGACTCCAAGATCTCCCATCTGTTTCTGATGCTGTCAGCCAGTGACTTCTTTCCTTTATTGTACGTGGTAGTAAAAACTATCCTAGTCTTACTTTTATCCTTGGGTCGAGTCACCAGCACTCTGGGTTGTGATGTGATCTCCTGTATGACCTCGTTAATAAGTTTGCAATGGGGTACACTGAGCGCCTGCCTAAATAAGACCCTAGCTTTGGAAATTGACTCCTAGTAGTCAAGAAACAAGTAAGATATGGGTGGGGGTTGCCAAAGCGCCAACAAAAGGCTGGGTCTGAGCCAGTAATAGTTAAAATCACAATTAGCGTAAAAAGTGCATTTAATCATACAAATTTACAGATAATAAACAACTAACAAACATTAAAAGAAATAAAACAGCATAAAGAGTCCAATTTAAAAATACTAGCCTTGATCAGTGGCTAGTAAGAAAACACTAAAAGTGCCCGGTTTCCCAGTACACAATACTCCAAAAAATGTTGGAATAAGGTAAACACTTTGATTATGGTCTAGTAAAGGTGGGACATATCAATGTCCTAGGATATATCTATAAAGTATAGCAACCTGTGTGTGCAAATACTTAGAGGTTGAGTAAGTATAGCAACCTGTGTGTGCAATTACTTTGGAGTTGAGTAAGATAGAAGATTGGGTAAAGGTAAATGAATCTGCTAGTTACAGCAGCGTGTGTAAATTACAATGTGTGTCGTTTGAGATAGTATAGCAACCTGTGTGTGCAAATACTTAGAGGTTAAGTAAGATAGATGATTTGGGTACGGGTAAATTGAATCTGCTAGTTACAGCAGTGTGTGTAAATTGCAATGTGTGTCGTTTGAGATAATGTCCTCACAATATATCTAGCTTGTGTGTGGGTTAGACATAAACCTAGTATTGTACAAATTGTGGGTAAATGTTGTCCAATGATGTATTACTGGGTGATAATTCGTGAATGTGAAAACTAGTACGTGAAAAATAAAAGCTTAAATTTCAAATAATAATAATCAAATGAATTGTCAAAAATGGCGTGAAATATCAAAGCAAAATTCTAAAACATCCAAATAAACACTGTGAGCAACGCTGATAAACCTTGACAATATTCAAAATCAAATTCAAAATCAAAAAGTCAGAGTTCATAAATTCGAAGCAAACCAATAGAATCAAAAAACAGTGACCACTGTGAAAAAAAGAGAACGTGTAAGTGAACAGTCAATCCAACAAACAAAAGAGTAAACCTAAAACCCTCTGCTAATGTTAGCGTTCCTGCAATGATCCTGCAGCCAAAGCAGGAATGAGGTTAAAAACCGGAAGTCCTAGTCTTCTCCAGTTTCAACGGTACCTAAAAAAGTAAAAGACACAATAGTGCAGATAGTTTTCTTAATCATATAACAATTAAAATGGAACTCACCAGTCGACGTGTTTCGGTCTATGCTAGACCTTTATCAAGACTGGTATTATGTGCTTACAGATAGCCTTTTATACCTGTATGTGGAATGTGAACCGGAAGTAATTGTTTAATACTTCCGTTTTTTTTCGGCGAGTTTATTTACATTCGATAAAATGTTTACTTTTGATATAGGAGTGTTCTCCTTTAGTTATCAAAGTGATTCCAATTGACTTCATACTGGCTCATAATACAAATTATTGTGGCAAAATTCTTATAACTGAAATCGGAGTGTCCGTGTCTAGACCACTTCCGGATTCCTCAGTTCAACTACTTCCGGTCTAGTTTATTCAGATGGAGGGACATTGTGAAATATATTCAATACAAGTATACTACTCAGACCCCGCCTTTTTGTACTATTTGCTTGGCCTTTTATGAACATCTTCAAATTATCTGGGCTTACGGTTTCATTATTCCTAAAAAATCTCTAAGCTGGGGTGAATAGTATTACAGAGTATCTTTCGTAAAAGAGATTATATTCATATGTCAAACCATATTAGAGATTTATCTTTCCATAATATATTCTCTTTCAGTGGTATATTTTCATAAAAATGACATTCATATATCTGTTTTGTCATTACGATCTCAGTACGCCCAATTCCTTAACGTGTATCGGATACTTTCAGTGTGTAAAGAGAGGAGTATGCTTTCAGTGTGTAAGGATAGAAATATGTCCAATATTCTCACTGTTTTGCTTGTCCAATATCCTCACTGTATGTCCAGTATTATCCCAGTAAGTGCAATATCATACGTGTATTAATTCATATTAACGTAGAGACAGTATAATCCTATTTGTGCGTTTTTTATATTTGTTCAGACCATAGGAAAAAATGATCTCATCTTTAATAACCACTATGTTTTATAACCACTGTTAATCCTTTCATTAATGAGCATATATCTTAATCGTCTATACTTGTATAGCGAATGGAAGGGAGAGAGGTATGTAGCGGAGTCTTCTCCTTATTAGTTTAAATTCTTTTAATCAGGAGCTCGTGAGCATATAATTTAATAGCCCAACCGGTATAATGAATGAAAGGAGAGAAAGGGGTGTGTAGGGAGGTATTCTTCTTATTGGTTCAGAGTCTTTTATTCAAAGGCTAGGGGTGTGTAGGGAGATATTCTTCTTATTGGTTCAGAGTCTTTTATTCAGAGGCTAGTTTTGATTGGAGGCTAGTTTTAATTAGCACAGACAGGCAGGTTCGCTTAAGAGCTGTCTGGTCGTCTTTAAATAAATGTTTGAAAAATACATCTATATTTACAACCATATATATTGTTTTCATGTCTATTAGTACTCAGTCGTCAGCCGGTAATAGTTACATTCTTTTAAAAATTATATTTCTAGAATAGCTCAAAGGATGATTTCTAAGGATACATTCCTTTAAGGAATTTCTAAATACTACCATTAGACCGGTTGCTTTTGGATAGCTTATAAGGAGGTCGGGACTACTTGGTATTTACTTTCCTTATTGGTAAAACATAAGATTTTAAACTTGCTGATATATTCAGCCATTACTTAGATCAATATGTACATGCATAGAGATACTTGTTTGGATATTCAATAATCTTAGTCGGTAAATTAGAAAAGGTTTGAGATTTCTTCATATTGACTGTGTACAGACTATAATTGTATGCAGTCTTTAAATAGTCCCTAATAGATTAAAGCTGGCTACTTTAGTATATGATATCTATAGAGTACCATATGCCAGGCTAAGAAAGACCTTCCATATACTACCCCTGTACCATTTTAAACCCTCTGAATTTCTATTAGGAATACACAGAATACTCAATTCTTCTGTACTCTATAGATATCATATACTAAAGTAGCCAGCTTTAATCTATTAGGGACTATTTAAAGACTGCATACAATTTTATATATATA